>NW_028259070.1:0-125000 GCF_024713525.1 Acromyrmex echinatior
TGCTAATATTAATTTTCCGTATTGACCACTAGGGAAGGAAAGAGGGGCATTAACTTGGAACTACACGTGGGGCGACTTAGTCACCCTAATGCTTGCTTTCGACAGTCATAAAAGGGATTTGATGAATGACGATGATCAAATTCCTTTATGATCAATCACGACAGTCAATCAAATTTTTAATTATCATGTATATAATTTTATGAACAGGATGTCCCGGGATTAGGAAAGGCAATTGTAAAGTTAATAGCTTATTAAATTTTTTTTTTCTATTTATAAATAATAACCGGATGTTTAAAAATTAGCAAATTCTTTTTTAACTAATTTCATATTAATTACACTGAAAAAAAGAATTTAATATTTTTAACATAATTACATGTTAGTATGACTATAATTATTAAATACTGATATAATATTATAACTATATTAGTTTTATCAACAAATATAATATATAATATGAATTAAATATTAGTTGTAAATAGGCTCATTACAGATGAATCTTTAGTTCATAAGTTGATGCCTTTTGAAGCTAAACATAAGATGTCGATGCGTAATAAGATTTATTAGTTCTAATGTCTTATATACATACATTTCGATCCAGTTTCGGATTCTTTTCAATGCAAATTGAACGAATTCATTGAGTTTTCCGACGCACTGTATAAATATGATATTTGGTTTATCAACAAATATTATATAGTTGGCAAATCGAAAATATCTATGATATTATAATTATTATAATTATTATTATCATAAAAACAATATTAAAATTATTGTAATTTGTAGTGTAATCTTTTAAGGGAGACAACCGTATTATATTGCCATAAAAATATTTAACTATCATTTATAGTAATTGCAACTATTTTTATGGCAATAATTATAATCACAGACATTTTCGATTGCCAACAATATACATTTGTTGACAGACTATACATGTTATTATTATTAGCATTATAGCAATAATAATCATAATTATAATAACATGTAATTATAGGAATAATAATCATAATTATAGTAACATGTAATTATAGTTACAAATATCAAATATTTTTCTTTCAATATAGTTTAATATAAGATGGCATTCTCTCTATCATCATATTTTATTTAACACAGGATCGTCGATAATTTTGGCTCCGTAAATAATTTCATTTTTTCTTTTTGTATTATATAAAAATGTAATACAAAAAATATTTAAAATATGTAAATATAATACAAATAATTCTAATGATACAAATAATATCAAAATAACTCTTAAATGAAAACAAAGATAAGAAATTATCAAATTGACACCTTCGGCCAAGTTCTAACGAGATATCATCGACGTATATCATTCTAGTATTAAATAGTTTAAATTTAAAGTAAGTAACATTATAATACAAATTGTAATCTAAAGATTTATGCAAAAGTGTTCGAAGAAAACTTGTTATTTTAAAATTGTATCTCATACTATTGATTGTTACTATTACAGAATTCGCAGAATATATGCCAACATTTTCGTTCCTATCGATCGGAGAGCGCACTCGAAATGAATTGTCTGGACACTCAATATCTTCATCAAATTCTAGCTATTTTTGGCCGGAAATCGTTACGAAGCGAACCATTATATGGTTTCTCGTCTATCTCTCTTTTTTTATTCTGTTATTCTAGTAGAATAACTCATCTAAATGTATATAGCTCACTAATGGAAATGGCAAATCAACCAAACAAAATAATCAAATTATTTCATTTAATATAACTACTATTAACATATAAATATAATAAATGTTAACATATAATAAATATAATAAATTAAAAAGAGACGATGTGAGAATTTATACAATTGAATAGTAATATTGTATTATAGTACTTTGAAATTATTCAAAATTGTATTACATAAAAGTGCGTCACACGGTTAAATAAATCTGCTCTTGTTATAGGTATACAATACTAATATTAATATTCCTACATAAAATATTAAAAAAGAAAATATACGTTTTACTTTTTTAATGCATTTTCATTTTTTAATATAATGTTCCATCTTGCGAAATTCCAATTTTCTCAACTTCAGATTCGTTGTAAAATGACAAGAGGCGAAGTGCTGCATAGAATCGTGATGTTCAAAAAATGTCACAAGATGACGCGCGAGATATACGCGATGCCCGATGCAATCTTACGCGAACGTCAGCGCGAGATGCCTGGCAGCACCTGCGTCTCGGTAAGAGCCGGCACCTGCGATACTTCTCCTTTTTTCCTCCTCGGCCGCCCGTCTTTTCTTTACCGCTTAATGGACTTTAACGAGTCCCGGGGTATGAACGCAACGAACGAGGGAAAGGTGGTGGGACGACAGACGCGAGCCGCTGCCGCGGTTAAATTAGAAAACTCTCGGGACCCCTGAGGGACCGAGGGGAAATATTTAAATTAGGTGAACGCCCTACGTCATGCCGTATCCTTAATGAGTTGGATGAGGGATCGAGATTTTTCGGCGATCCCCTCAACGAGGGCCGTGCGTTCCCTACATTCCACTTCGTTCTTATCCGCCTTGTACCTTCGAGCAGGTGCGAAACCGGTATTTATTCTGGATTGCATGGACCGAGAGATCGTTTGCCGCGTCTCACAATGATGCATGATCACGTATGCTTGTACTTTATAATCTCGTAGACTAAAATTACAAGAGGGATCCCAGCATATAATCGAAAAAAGGACTAATTTGAATCTTTAATGAGAAAAAAATTTGAAAGTATTATATGATGGTTGTTATACATTTTATATATGTTATGAGATTCGAATTTGAAAAAAATTAATAAAACGAATGCTACAAATTTTTCTGTCTATTCTAATAATAATATACATACTTCAATAAAGATATATATATTTCAATACGAAAAAAATGATTTTGCTGAAGTATCTAAAAATTTATTTAAATACATTATTTAGATAAATAATTATTTTGATAGACCAAGAAATTCACTTTCAGATTTGGTCTAAATAAAGTTTTTAATATTTCAACAAAACTGTTTCCGTATCATTATTTTATGTATACTTTCTTTTTTATGCGTTATTTCGTTAATATAACAAAAATATCGTTCAGTATGATTTTTATTTTCGGAATTTATCTTTTACTTTCCACTTTTTTGAATATCTAATAATTTATTAATATAGCGAATAAATTTGTTGTTCGTAATAATCTACGCCATTAACGTTGAGAGGTCTATTTTTGTTGATCAACTAGAGCAATGGTTATTGAATTAACATGGATATATATATATATATATATATATATATAATTCCTATCCCTGTGTATACGTAATAATGCGGACCTCCCAACAGCATCCTGGCTGATTAATACTACACTGGCTGCCTTCTCTCTTCGTGAATATTGCTACAACGGCGTTACAGTAATTATTATTACAGATCGTTGAATTATTCCCCAATAATTAGACCCGTTACATTGGTTATATCAATATAATTCCGGTTGTCGCGTATACGATGCATAACGAAACCCATCGTAAAATATGTTTACATATTAGTGCCTAATTCGAGGTGCAATTTCATATTCAAAAGAAAGTGGCAATTCTTTATAAAACTCAAATGTAATCAAACACATTTCTTTCTTTGTCCCATTTCAAACGCTTAAAAAGCGACATAACGATCTTTTTTAAATAACTTTAGTCAAATTAAGTAGTTTGTAATAATGTGTACATCGACCGTCTTAAATAAAAAATTGTTCTCATATAATATTAATATCTTTCGCTTAATGATAATATTATAATTGTATGAAAATAATATTAATATCACTATTCGTTTAGTGATATTAATTATTCTCAGATAATTAATATTGTCAAACGAAGAAATAGGACTGATATTAAGAGATTTTATATTTTATAAGAAATAATCATAAAAACACATATTTAAAGATTTCTAAAATGAAAATTAAATGAGAAAATTTAGAAAATAAAAGACAGAACGTCGCATTCTAATGTAATTTAAAAAATCAGAAATCGAAACGAGATATTCAACAATCATAAATATCATGGGAAAAGAGAAAAGGTGAAACACTGGGCGTAATCTACGTAATCATCTGCCTACTTAGGAAACTTTCGTACCCGTCTAAATTTCAATTAAGCAGTCGTATCTCGTTCGCCCTCGGTAGTGTCGAATACCTGACACCGGTGTCGTTTCATAACAACTGCCTGAGAAGCTCATTTAAGTGGGACCCTCTTCGCACCCCAGAAAGGTGAGACGATAAAGAGAGAAGAAGCATCTCACATGATCAGACTTCATAAGCAAGAGCGGAGCTTCACGAGCTTTCGAGAAAGATATAAGCAAACTCGATGCCGCTCCTGCGGATCGCAAGAATGCTTCACCCTTGAACCCTAGTCAGAAGCCGGAAATCTATCGCTAACGTAATGGCCCAAGGCGGCAACCTCGCCAGTCTCACCGCTACTTTATATTCGTCTGAAATCGTGCATATTTAATCGCAAAGCAGCTACGATCTACTTTCTCTAAGAGTTAATCGCGCTGGAACGCGCGATAAATACGCGCCAGCTGAATCCGAGATCGACGGCGTCCTATCTCTCTTCGAAAGGAGTTTTCGGAAAGATTCCATCTGACGCGCAGTGAATCTCTGAGGCTGAGAGGCAACTCGCTGCATACGCTATCGGATAAAAATGTGTGTGTGTGTGTGTGTGTGTGTGTGTGTGTGTGTGTGTATGTGTGTGCTAAGAGGAAGAGAGGAAGGGAGAAGACAGTTTTCCGATATGAAACATTTCCTGTCTGAAATAAGTGAATTAAGGGAAATCCTGTTTGTACGAAGTTAGATTGCTAATCTTCGAACTTGATAATTAGCACTATAATTGTTAATATATTTTGTTTTCTCGTGTTAAAAAATAGAATAATTATATTAATACAAAAAGTAATTCCTATTTCTCTAACCTATTTCTATTAGTTTATTAAAGAAAAATAGAAACTTTATTACATAGATAAAAAAATAAAAATATGCTAAATAAATTCTTATGTATTTTAAAAATTTAATAATTTATTTCTATAGTACGAAGTTTTGATTTATTTCTTGTGAATAAATTGAAATCTAGTTACACCTATCATTTTCAATTCTTTTAATTTTTATAGTAGTACATATATAATCCCTGATTCTGAAAGTCAGAGAAAAGAATATTCGTCAAAATTAAAATTATAAAAAAATCAATTTAAGTAAAGCTCACAGCATCAAGAAAAAAACAGTTTCGTACATCTGCACATTTAAAATTCAATTTTTGTTTGTCGAATCTTTCATCAATTTTGAATGATTTTTTCGACGAACAAAGAGACTTGTCAGAAATGTAACAGAAAAAAGTATCGGAAAACCTAATGCGACGTATGATCACGTCGTAAAGGGAATATCTCCGATTCGAGTATGAGCGGCGCCGGGGACGAGATCGCAGTTACATAACGTTACACGAAAGTTACGCGACATCATGTGAAAGGGCTTTTCGTTTTTCACATTTTTCATCGTTTTCCCGCGCGGCGCGGCGCGACGCCGAGATACGGAATTACAGTGAAAAAGGGGATGCCCGGATGTAACACGTCGAACTGTCATCACGAGGACGTCTCGCGCGAGTGAATCGTTCCAACTAAAACCGGGCGACGTGTCTATTTGCGTCGCTGCTGGCACATATCATCTATCGAATGAGAACGACGGAAGTTGTGCAAAAGGACCGCTTCGGGCACGCGCCGCTGGGAGACAATTCAAAAAAAAAAAAAAAAATATTCCAGTTGTCGTATTTATAGTAACGCTTGCGATTTCGAACAGATCGAACGCACAAACAGTGGAATTTGTAGTGCGAAACTGTCATGGGAACACGTGCGTATTTTAAAAATTTAAAGAGTGTATCTGACTCTTCAACGAATACAACGCATCTAAGATTTCACGCATATACACGTTGCATTTTTATGCAACAGCGAATTGAAATATAGAACTTTGCACGAATGCGAGAATCGCATATCGATCTTCTATCACAGCTGTGAAAATCCTCCGACACATCATTCACAGTATTGCAGCAGCGCGATATACATATACATACGCATAAGAAGAAATAAACTTTCCGACGAGAGACGCCAGGAAATTTCGGTTCGCCGAAAAATCCCAGAGATATGAAGGAAGGCGGAGGAGAAAGAGAAAAAAAGAAGGAAAAAAAGAGAAAGAGGGGGAGGGGGAGGGGAGAAAAAACGGCGGAAAACGGTATCAAGACGGAAGTGCAACGAACGTGCGCGAACGAACCTTTATCAGCCTCCAGAGGCACGTGGCCGCCGGTACGGGTCGAGAACGACACCGGATATAAGCGACGGATAAGAAAGTTTCGCGGCGCTATGAAAAATGCAACGGCCGAGTTATCGTCGACGTGAATTTTTCATCGGTGCGAGTCAAGTCCTGGTCGCGGGAGCTACTCGCGAGATTCTTGTCCTCCGTCTCCCTTCCACCCCATCCTTCCACGTCAGTCGATCCTTTCCTCCACCCACCGTCAAACGGATGTAACAAGCATCGAGCGTAAGAAGTTCCGGCCTGACCGTCGGTGAAACTGTCCACGGTAAGCGACACCAACTTCCGTCGCTTCCGGTCACATGCACGATACAAGTATACTGTAGCAATGGTATTATGAATTACAGAACACACATGTGCTCTTTCCACACGAAAAACTATTCTTAATCAAACATAATATACTCATATATAAGCACAAATATTATAATCTTAGTTCAAAAACCTTATAGTCTTGATTTGATTGAATTTATATTGATGCAAGTATTACTTTGCATTTAATTCAAGACTTGCTCAATAAAAAATCTTACATCAAATCACAAATTCAATCAAATCAAGGCTAAAATTTTTGAAAAAAATTACAATATTTTTGCTTTTATATATATAAGCATATTATGATTGATTTAAGAATAGTTTTTTTTTCTGTGCAAGATCCATTAATCTCTTTAAGGGGACAATTTTGTTTAATTATAACTAAAAGAAACTAAGACTTGTTTTTGTAAAATATAAAATAAAATGTGATATCTTTTTTGCTTCGGATAATTAATTCATTTTTACAAAAAAAGTAAATTTTTATTACAAATTACATTTGTATTGTGTGTATTTTAAAAGAGATATTAACAATTGCCTATTTCATGTGTAAGTGCATTGTACCAATATTAAAATTTATGTAATATTAATCTACATGAAATGTGGGAAACGAAACTTTTATAATAATTTAATAATTAATTAATATTGACAAGAGAAATACCGAAATATCGAGCATACATAAAAAATTCATTATGCTCCAGAATATATTTAAAATATATTTAAAATTTTTAAATAACTTTCTTCATTTCTATATAATAATTAATTAAATACAATGACTATATTTAATTGATTATTATATAAATAAGGAAATAATAATAATAAATTAAATACAAACAATATTAAGAATCTTTATTTTAGACCGTATATGTGAGAAATACAATTGCTTGTCAATTTAATTCGCGATTATTAGAGTAGTTTTAATTGCGTTTATAGTCCGGAAAAACAGGCGCGCAGTTCTAAAAAGACTACAATATGATATATATGCAAGTACATATATAGTGTATATTAAATGATTCAAGATTGAATTATTTAAAGCAATGAAAATCCATTCGATCGTAATAGGTATTTTTCTTAGTATTGATTAATTAAATACAGTTTCGGATAATATTTTGAAAAGTTAACATTTGGCTCATACCATTTGATGCAACAGCACTATAAAGCTACTTCTAAACTTGAATGGATATACGTCATAAGATCGCACCCCTGTCATTTTTACATCATATTCACACACTCGTTTTCCTTAACGCGGGGTGTTTCTCTGTTACGAGGAACCTAGTTTCCAAAGTGTTGCCTCAGCGAGAGTGCAGCGAAATTCTTCGCAGAACTATGCAGACGGTGGTGGTCCATCGCGGAGAAATAAGACGACGCCTAATAAAGTTCCGGCCGAGTGTTTTCCTCGGAAGATGTCTTCGACCCGACCCTCGTCACGAGTGTATCCCCACCGAGAAATAATCACGCGCTTAAGGGTGCATCGTAAATCTTCTACTGTTGTTGCGAACGCGGTCGCATCCGCAATATAGCGTCGTATTACGTTTATACGGCCTTTAAACGCAGATACATGAATCAACATTTATTACTGGCAATTCAATTGTAGTTTAAATTTGCATTTACTGAAATTACTTTAAATACGGTGCTAATTTCTGAAGCGAAAGAATTTTTGTTTTGATTATACTGGTTAAAGTACGGTTTTTGTTTTACGTTTCAAATTTTTGATACATCACTTATACAATTGAAAAAATAAAAAAGTCCCAAGATTATAAAATATAATCATTCTTAATAAAAGATGATGAAAACAATTATTCAAACTTTTTTCATTTTATCTCATTTGATGTTTTTGATTGAAAATTAAACTAATTAGTTCAAAAACACAAACATTATTGGTGAAAACGATGCAATATATGTATATGTGTGCGTGTATGTGTGTGTGTGTGTGTGTGTGTGTGTGTGTGTGTGTGTGTGTGTGTGCGTGTGTGTGTGTGTGCGTGTGTGTGCGTGTGCGTATGTAAGTCGTCTGAAATTTATGAAAAAACTGCATATATTACAAATTGTGTTATTTTGGAAATCACTTTTTTTACTCATTTTTCTCAAAGTGTTTTCGTCTTGCATTTAATGTTATCGTGTTGAAAGATTCTGGCGGCGCTACCAACAGTCGTATATAACATAACAAAAAGAGATGTCTCTGTCGCGAAATGTCTTGCAATATTTTTTCGAACGTTCTCTCAGAAGTCCATGGACCTAATCGCGCCCAGATATACGCTACTTTCGGAAGGATAGTCACGATTCCGGAGCGAGATTTGTCCCGAGAGTAGGAGATTGGAAGCGAGAGAGATGAGTCACGGAAACGGAGATACGAGTTTCGAGAGGCAGATAGGAGAAATTCCATGGGGCGTGGACGGGATAAGTTATCCTCGCGTTTCCGCGTGTTCGTGTGCGCGCCGACATTATTTCGTATCTTGCAGGACACTTCGGGCAATGAGGACGTCCTGCCCGGTATGCCGCCGGAATCCATAACGAGGTCTTATCAGTCTTAGTCCGACTTCCTTCCTTTTTCTCGCGTCTCGCGTCCGATCCGTTTCTTTCCCTCATGCACTCCTCCACCGTGAAGGACTCTAATGTTCTTCTCTTTGTCCCTCTAGAATTCCTCGTCCGAAATGGAGTCCTGCTACTGACGCTACTCCACGTTCGCGCTTTTATCTGACGTTTATACCCGCGAGTGTTTACCCGTTCCACGTCACGAAACATGCACGTTGCTTCGAATTAAAGTTGCAAATGTATGTGAGAGGCTATCTCTCTGACTCCTTCACATAAAAAAATGAAGAATATTTGTATATATGTCTAGAATGCAAGATTTTATTTCATGATATCTTTAAAGGAATAATAATGCAAAAAGGAAATATTAAAAAACAATTTTCTCTCCCTTTTTATACTTTGTGGATATTTATTATTTTGTACCGTTTTTTCTTTTCATTTTCTTTTTATTTGTCATTTTTATATTCTTAGAAAAAGTTTCCCTAATAAATTTCTTTGTCTGTACTTTAATCTCAAACTCAGAGAAAATAATAAGTAATTTAAAAAAAACCGGCACGTACACGGTTGTCAGGATGCAGAAATAATTTTAGTACATAGGATTTAATATTATTATATACATATAATAGTCTTAAAAATATGGCTCATTGTTGATGGTTAAGTGTTACAGTAACTAGACAAACAAATTAAGGCTTTCAATTTCTTATGTTTATATTTATTAATTTTAATCGATTCAACAATTAAATGACATATTTTATCTGATGCATTAATAATACATCTCTAATTTTCCACTGTCAATTGTCGATTCTGAGTGGAAAATATGTCCACGATGTTATATACCAAGCAGTTCCCACGTACATTTGAGACATCTTCTCTTGCAAAAAGTTTCTCAGGCTTGACAAAGAAGACGCATATTTTTAAAATTTTCTAACTATCTGAAGATGAAATATGAGCCAAAACATTATAGTATTATACGTACATGATTAAAGCTTCTATGTATTAAAATTATTTTTGCGCCTTGACTCGTATTTGCCATTTTTTAAAATTATTTGCCTTACCTCTCTCCCTCTCTCTCACACATATGTCAAATATTATTTAAAAAATTAATCTAAAAATAAAAATAACTTAGGAAAATAAGAAAAAAATCCTGCTTCTCTTTACTATTTTTTACAGGAACAAAACTATATTCTATTTTGCTCTTGTTTAGCAAAATCGTCAAGGTACGCGATCGAAAGTAAGTTGGTGTCGATTCGATGGTAACGAAGCAGGAAGCACGTCCGGTGTTCCATCCCAAAGAACATCAGGGTGAGTAAAAAGCCGAAAGGTCGCTTGGCACCAATTAATCGAAACATTCGATTTACCGTCGTTTCCGCCAAACCGACAAAACTACAATACAACGCGGCCGCTTTACAGCGCTCCGAGCGCTAATAACGAACCTCGGCGAGCGATTACACGGCGTGATTTCGCGCAGATTGGACGAGTGATTAATTCTCGCGGCCAATCCCGCCGCGTCGTCCCGTCATCCTCTACGGATTCGTCGTCGACGGAATCCATCCCTTCGGGAGAGGATACTTTAATCCCGCGGTAACGGAGAAGCTGTGGGGACGTTTATTAATTCGTACGTCAGCTTTCCCGAGAAAGAAGACGAAACAGCATCGGCCGAAAGGAAAAGAGAAGTAAAAAAATAATTTCTATAGTTATCGTCATTATCGTGCAGCTCACTTCGCAGTATTTCGACGTGCAGGAAGAATAAAAAAACGAAGCAAAATTTTGCAAAGACCACTCATTTTTTATCAGCGACATTGCGATTTCCTTCATAATTCTATAATATTAAAAGTATGACAATGAGTACAATTTTGATTGATTCTTTGCAAATATATTGGCTCGATGAAGCTTTTTAACTAGTAAATATTCGCGGGATACACCGCAAATTGCTTCTCAAGAGAATAATGAACGTGAGAAGTTGAGTAAAATATAAAGGCAAAATGATATCAAAGGTATTTTTATATTTCAATAGCATTTCTATAAAAAAAGAGAAAAAGAGAAACGCGTATAAATATCCTATGACCATTATGTGTATATCCTTTTTAAATTTTACCTCTTTAAAACTTCGAACTTGTTTTTCCACAGCGACGAGATTTAATTTTGTCCTATTTTTACAAGTAATTTTCAAGTATCATTATTTTATCAGTGTTAATAAAAAAATTAATTAACATCCTTTCATTTACAAATCCTTTAAACATTTTGAATCGACTTCTCCTCAAAGAAGATGTTAAGACAGTTAATAGTGCTCAAGTTACAAGTGATGAACTTTCGGAGGTGCAAGTAGAAAATCTTATTCTTCCATTAGTTGCAAATGCACTTTACCTTAATTAAGAATCTTACTTTGAAAGTCAGTTGCCGGAGGACTTAATATCGCAAATTAAAAAGTTGCGAAAGCAGCTAATATCCGTAATCAAATTTTTATCGCGAGAAGAGATCAACTTCAAGCTTCCGGCAGAGATTTACAGGTGAAAAGAATGACGATAGCCAACGTGCCCTGTATAATAATTCTTTCATCCCCGTTGTCGTCGGTCTCTAGAAACGTCCGGTATCCGCGTTGGTAGACAAAATATATACGTTCGCGATTATACGCACTAACAACAGAACGGATGACAAAGGGGGTGGGTAGAACGAACAGGGGCTATTCTTCTGCATTGATTAATGCGCCCCGTGGAGTTCGAAACAGTTCGCGACCCTTCCTTTCTCTCTTCATTGCTCTCGCTCTCACTAGACAGGCCGACTCGCATTCGCGACGAGACTCATCTCCGATTTTATGCCTCGTTTGAGGGCACGTCCCAACAGCCCTTCCCCCAAGACACCCTCGACGACGCGGCAACGATTCCGACCCTCCGACGACAACGACGACGACGACAACGACGACGACAACGATGGAGCGGTACGAAAATCACAGACCACGAGATTCGCCGTGCGGAGAACGGTCTATTTGGTATTTAAATAAGCGTACGCGGAGTGTGCACCCGCGCAGTCATCACTCAGGGAACCGTATGGGTCTATAAGTCGAACCGATGTCTTTTTTTAGAGAGAAAGTTTATAGGGAAAGGAAAGGGTGTACGTAACATTGCAAAGGTTACGATCGATCGAGGCCGCTCAAGGCTGCCGAAGAGATTTTCTGTTTTACGGCAACGACAGGGGAACCCTTTCCAAAGGTATTTTGGCGAAAGTATATTGGAATAAGGCGAGAACATCTTTATGTACGAAGGGTATCTCCCACAAGTTCTCAAGCGAAGTCGTTTTGGCAGAAAAATTGTCCTTGAACCGACCGTTAAAAATTCCATTGTACTGATATACTAAAATTCTCCCTTATACTGATAATCCAACAATATATCCATCCTTAACTATAAGCAATTTTCATAATGTAATATTCGATAATGAGACATTCTGCACATATTGAATATTTCTAACTAGTTTGCTCATTAGTTCTTTTAACTATGCATGAAAATAAGCATTCAAATTAAGTACACTGTAAAAAATAGCAATGCGAACTTAACACCATGCAGTGTCTCTATCATTCTCACCGTGTTGATGCTAAATTAACACCAACATAGTATGGATTTAACACCATTTGAAGTCTACACGTCCATGGCGTTAAATCCACACCATGATGATGATATAGATCCACAGAGATTTTAAATCCACACCATGTTAGTGTTAATTTAATACCAACATGATGAGAATTATATAGACATCGCATTAAATCGACATCGGCATTTTTTTAGAGTGTACACTCTAAAAAATATAGGTGTGGATTTAACATCTCATGCCAGTGTTTATATAATTCTCATTACGTTGATGTTGATACAAACACCAAGATGATATGAATTTAAAACCATAGGTGTGGATTTAACATCCCAGTATAAAAGATATTTAACCGATTTAACATTAATATATGTGTTAAGAATTTATCAGATGTATTATAATTCTTTTCATTCTGTTAAAAAATACGTGTAATATATCCTAAAATTCACATATTGTTTATCAACACCAACACGATAAGAATTCATGCTAAATCTACCCCCATATTTTTTGAAATATAACAATTTTATACTTTATAAGCGTTATAAGCATTGTTAGAGAACGAAAACAGCTTATTCGCCGTCATCTCATCTCCCTTAACCTCATGATGTCGCTTTAAACAATATTCATCATGTCTTAATCCATAGGTATCTCGGACAACGCGAGCCCTTGAAACAAAGTTGCCCAGCAAGAACTCCAGAGGCACAATAACATGCTCCCGTATTAAACGCGGCTAAAGTATGAGGGCATCAACTCCGCGCTCTCCGCAAGCTTCATATACCTCAACGTGTATACGTATCATTCCGTGGAAAGTTTCGGGATCAGGGGGGAAGGAGGGAAGGAAGGAAGAATAAGACGTACACTTGTATCTGCTCGCCGAATTCCTGCTTCCGACGAGCGGACATTTATCTCGCTGTATTCGAGCGCTCGTGAGCATTGAGCCAAGAATTTCCCCGTTTCTTTTGCAACTTCCATCATAAATTCATAATTAATTCAACCAACAATAACGAGCAAAATGTATACTTATATTCCACTCTCCGACCATCCATTCGGGGGAAGAGGAAACTCAGAGCGATGGTAATATCTGTCGCACCGTCTTATGACGCGCTGTGCCAGTTCTATAGACAAGCGAGGAAAATTATAGGTCTGTTATTGTGTACTTTCCTCCCCGGCTTTTCATACTTGATTATTTATTTACGCAGAGCGACACTCGATTCCGTGAACCGATCGAATTTTTCTCGAAAAAGCGGTTCTCTTATTATCTCAGCATCAGCTACGTTAGCTTTTTAAGTGATATGGGTATAATCAATCGTAATGAGACTAATATATTCAATATTGCTATTTTAAAAAATAATAATCATAAATTAAACAAAAAGATGGAAATCTTTGATCCTAGTATTAATTTTTAATGTCATTTAAAATTAATAATTTTATTATATCGTTTTAATGCAGCAGATGAAAATTGAAAAATAAAGTCGAAACTTGTACTGCTTATTAAAGATTTTCAAATTTTTTAGAATACACTAACATCTTTTATAAGATTTTGGCCTTTGTTTATTGAATTTTAATTTTTGTGGATATTATTATAATGAGCTGGATTTAAAATATTAAACAAAAATATTATTAAAGTTAAACCGGGAAATTAATAATTTAAGCTAAGATTTTTTTCTATTAACAAAATGTTTCGAAAATAAAAATATACGTCAAATTATCATAATACGCGTTATAAACTAATAGGACTGCCGTCGACTATAAAATCAAAATTCTTTTATAACATTGTTATACGTATAATTTTTAATTTATGCAAAAATTAAATCCTCTCTCGAAATTTGAAATATTAACACAGAAACCAGTGATTTATACTAGTTAATCCAAATTTTACTGGAATTATGTTTTCAAGTTAAACGCTCACTTTTATTAAAAATGGAGATGAAATTCAACATTAACAATAAAATGAAAAAGTAATTCAAAAATAAATGAAATACTGTCTGGAATTATAGCATTAAAAAAGAGAGCAGTACAATGATAATGGTCACAATCCGTTTTTGTCATTTAATACGCTATAAACATTGAACAAAGCACTGCCTGTTAAAGGGTTAATACGGTCGACGAATCATCTTTAAGAATCTAAAGAGACTCTCCGAAATTTATATTAGAGACAGTCGCGTCGGTCGTCGTCTGGTATGTCGGGAGCATAAATTATACCAGAATGGAGAATGTGCCCGCACAAGTTCTCTCGTTTGACGACTGCTCGTTTTGTTCGTTTCGTCGGCATATTTCTAACATTAGAGCCCTTTAAAGACGATTAATTTTTCGACAATGAAAATAAATGTTTCCGCACAGTATCTACGGTTTTCATTAATACATCAAAGAATTCAAATTTTAAACCACACATCATAGAGATGTTGAACTAAGCAAGAACGTTTTCGAGAAGACACATATTTCATCTTTATGATATCGCGAATAGTAAAATACATATAAGGAATACAAGAGATATGTAAAATTTCGAGGTTGTTCAATGTTAAACGTTACGATTAATTACATTTATTTTGAAACTGAAAAGCAGGCTTAAGCTCATATGTAATAAACAACGATATTGCGTGACCGATGTTGCGGATTAAAAGCGCAAATTTGGAAGAGGTATATATGAATATAAAAATATATTTGCGAGTTTAATAGCAAAAGAATAATGTTTGTAGTTAATAATTATTAATTTCAACAATATATGTTTGTTAACGTTGTCACAATTTTCATAGATTGCTAAAAATTAAAAGTACCAAAATAATGAATATACTAAAAACATTTCGCAGTGTGTGCGTTAAAACATATTACAAAAGTACAGTTTATTAAAAAGAAAAAAAAATGCGATTCACAAATGATTCAAATTCTACTACTCATAAAAGAAGTGTTTAATTTTAAGATATTAAAATGTTTTATTCTTTCTCCATTTTGTAAACATTTTAAGATTAAGTTTCAGGGTTTTAAACTTTTTCATGAAACAAAACTACGTTGTGTCTGGATTTAAACTACTAAAAGTTTACAAATAAAATATCTTTCATTATTAAACGTTTGTTTTGCAAAAAGATATTTTAATGTAAACGTAAAAAAAGCTATACTTTTTACATTATCCAAGACAGTTAATTATTCAAGATAATTATAAAATTATTTCTTTTATTATAATTATCTTGGATAATAATAGTAACTATCTTGTTTTATAATAACAAAACAAACTAATATTAATATTACGTTCTCCGTCTTGTCGTTGAACGTAACTTTGAAATTAATTTTCTTCTAAAACTAGCAATTCTTTAACTGTTACAGCCGATATAATGTCAACAGAACATTAACAATGGAGTAATTCGAGGGGAGATTACGGCGAGAAGTTAATTAGCACGATCGACTCGCGTCGCTAATTGTAAGTACCACCGCGATCATGGACGGTATCGAGCACGCGACGTTCACGCAAATACCTCGCGATTTAACGAATCTAACGAGAGTGCGGGTAAGCGAGCGTTGCAATGAAACCATGGTGTGTTAAATTAGCGATGTCGACAATTTGGTCAGCGGCTAGGCGTTTAATTTACAAGCGTAATAATTCAGACGTGTATCTCCGAGAATCAGTGACGAGAGAACTTGCTCCAGAATTCGACCGACGAATTCTGACGGCACGATGTAAAGAGATACTACTTATCTCTTAGAAAGAAGAAGACAATTGTTCCTTACTTGTACGACGAGACAACAGGAAAATCCTCGTAGGCGTGGAGAAAATTAGTTGTTGCGAACACCGACAGCGTTGCTTGTTCGTCACAGAATTACACTAAGAGTGCGGAGAACACCAACAGCGGAGAACAGACAGCGTCACGTGTCATTGAAAACCGCCACTTATACAAGTTCACACTGGTCGGTCGTACCGGCGATCCGGCAGAGATTCTCGTCGCGAGCGATCACTGTCCTTGTCCGAGGGGAAAAATACAACATCCAATCGTTTTCCAAGTTTTCGGACAAGTAGACGAGTACATACCGCTATCCTCTTTCCCGTGAGATGGCTTTCAGTTATGCCGCACACCTCGAGACGCCGTGAGAAGATACACCCGTCATCGAGAGCGTCGTCCTCGTGAACGCGCGCGGTTTTTCCGCGATGCTCTCGCGGAAGATGCCGCGCGTGGTTCCGCTTTCTCCAGACCGGGAGGAACGAGGAAGAAGACGGAGAACAAAAGAAAATCTACGCGTTCGCGAGAGAGAGGGAGAGAGAGAGAGAGGAACGACCGACGCGGCGACGACGACGGCGGCGGCGGCGGCGGCGGCGGCGACGTCGACGACGACGACGACGACGGTCGCGTGGTATCGATTCGTGGCCGTGGAAAGCCGGCGGCGAGGCGGCTCAGAGAGAGCTTTTTCTTCGCTTTCTCTCCCTCCCTCCCCCGTATATCCTCCTCTCCCTGTCCTCCGCGAGCGACACGTTTAAATATCCGTCTGCGTTTCAAGTGGACGAACGCGTGCTCCGTTTTCCGTCCAAAAGGGGAGAGGGTAGCCTCGTGTACCGCGTGTACCACGAGACTGTTTCGGAGAGTAAACGACTCCTACTCCCTCCTCTCACCCTTCCCTGTGCGTTACGTTTATGCGTATGTGCGGGCACACAAGTCGGCGTACAACTGACTCGGAGGTATACGAATACGGGCACGAACGGGGAGCGAGGACGATGTCACACAACGTGCGTACGATTGGTGTGTGTACGTAACACGGAAGACGAACGCGTCTCGCTCGAACGTCCGGGTCGGACTGAGCGGTGGGGCGTTCGACAGGCCCGCGTAGTCGCTCGAGGTACCGTCTCCCCCCACCCGGAGGAGCCACGCTTCGGCTTTCCCACCCTTGTCACGCGACCTACCCCCCCCTCTCCTTACGGCGCCGCGTCGTTCGTTCTTCTACCCTATCGCGTCCAGTGCCGTATTCCGGAATCTTCGGATCCCATCAACTAACATCTCTTGACACAATCATTTGCACACACACATTCTTTCACCTCAAATTGCAATTTATACATAAAATAATGTATTAATAATATCAGCTGACAGCAGTCTGATTAAAAATTCGAATCCTGGTTGAGGCAATATTTTAATAAAATTATTCGCAGATTTAAAATTTCTCATATCTAATTAATATCCTTACAAAAATGCTTATTAGCATCAAAAATTATTAAATTGCTTGTCGATTTAATAAATGATATTGTACTACTCTGATATTCTGTTCATGATTGTATTTCAACACTGAAAATAATTTTGGTGCGCAGTTTGCAGAATCAAATATGTATATAATTTTGTACAGAAATATTTAAGCACTGAGATCCACTTTGATACCGAATATAGAAATATAGCTCGTATTTAATTAGACTAATTAAAAATAATTTATAGAAGAGACTGGGGTTGATGTCATGCAAGAAGTAAATATTAATTATCAAGAATTATCAAGAAGTTAATAATTCAATCAGTATATTGGATAGTATTTTCTCCTTTATTTATTTATGATGCATACATCATTTAGTTGAGCATTGTTGCAACGTAGTTAAATACGTAGTTGTAAATGTTTTTTTTTTACTAAAAATGGCCATAAAGAGTAAATTGACTAAAATAAGTCAACTTAATCTCTTTAAATCGATACGTTTTCAGAGAATATATTTACAATATAATATTTCGTATAAACATGTTTTTCGTATAGAAACTATAGTACGAAAACAAATTACGTTTTCGTAATTAAAATATCTATTTTTATTTATATCAATACTATTATTACTTTATTTCTTTATAATTACTATCATTTCCTGAAATATAGAACATTAAAATAAAAATTGTATTATTTGTATGTTTTATCCATAAAAAAATGTTACTGCTAAGTCTAGAATGATAATCAACTCTGAGGCTAAGGCTAATTATCACATTATCGTATCTTCATTTAAAATTAAATAATTACTTATTTGTATGATATATGATGATACATGATATATGATTAAGATGTTCAAGAGTAATACTTTTTAATATCTAAGGAACGTAGATATATTATAACGTATATAATGTTTTAAAATCCTACATTCACCTTTTTTTTCTCAGTGATAGTAGTAGTAAGTACTCAAAAATTGTGACAACCGGCCCCGATCTCTCCTATTCGATGTAACAATTTTAATGAAACAATTAATAATATTTTATTACAACAAAGCATGTCATATTTGTTTCATTAATACTGTCAAAATATCCAAACAAATACGTAATGGTCTCGTTTTAATAAAATGTTATTTGTTTCATTAATATTGTCATTAAATTAATAATTATTTTCAATTAAATTGCTGTTGGCTAATGCTGTAGATATCGTTTTTTTCTATGCAAATATCAAACGAGAAAAGAAAGAACTGATAATGATAAATTTTTTTAATAATCCATGTATTGTGAAAAATATGTACAATCTTGCCATAGAAAATTATATTTTAAATGTTAAGCTCGATGTTTAAAAACATTTAATAGGACATTGATATAGATCTTATCAAAACATGTTTAAAAACATTTTATATATTAAACAAAATAAAAAACGCTCATTAATCGCAAAGAAATAATATAGCCTAAACGGACCAAATACGAGCAAATTTAGGTGTTAATATATTTAAAATAGTATTTAATAATTTAATGAGATCGTATATTATATTATTAAATGCTATTTTAAATATATTAACACCTGCTCATATTTGGTCGGTTTAGTCTATAATATTATCCTATATATTTATACAATATTATGCTCGAATTTTTAACACAACTTATTAATTAAATAAAATAAGAAATTTAAATAATTAAAAATTTAAGCATAACTTTTTGATGGTGTATATTTTATGATTGATTTAGAAGATGAGAAACAAAAGAAAGAAAAATGTAACTTGTCGCACATAATTTGTATGTACGATATAAACATTTATAAATGAAGATCTTCACGACAAACTTCCATTTTTTGGAAATATTCTTAATATTTTTCTTCAAAATTTAGAAAAAAATTAATTAAATTGATATATTATAATACTAGCTCCTTTTTAAAGAGAAATATAACGCAAAACGGTACAAACATTTTAAACAGTAAATATTATTTCCTATTAATCGCTATTTCTATGAATAGGAGATTCTATCATGCGTTTGTTATGTTTATGAAATCGGCGGAAATAGATAAATAATATTGTTAATCGATAACATGCGCGATAAAAGCTGTTGCGTAAGCATGAGAGTACTTGCGCATACATTTACGCATTACATTACTACCTCTATTTACCATGTTAAATTACCTCTCATGAAAGTTTATCCATCCGCGGGATGAAAATTTTAATAGATGGTTTTTAACATTTTTATTTAATTATTCATTTTTCATTTTTGCTAATCGCTAAATTGCTTCAGAAATATATTTCTAAAAGATAGACGAAAAAAATTGCATGAAAAAATAATTTTGTAATTTCCAACAAGATTTTTCAATATTACTGCATATATCTGATACAAATATCAAGAAATATTTATTTAATTATTTGATATAAACATCATATGACCACGCTATGAAACTACATCGTAGTTATGAATGTTATTTTGTTATTTGTTATTGAGTAATCGCTACCAAGAAATAATTTTAAGAACCGTTATTTGAAAAATAATCAATTCACAGATTATTTTCATCAATTCTAAAAGAGCACTAATATTTAAGCTGCCAATCAACTGTTTATAATAATTATTTAATTGTTCGCAATTTAACGTGCTCGCTGCATTGTTCAGAAATAAACACTCTAATCAATATATAATATATTTACTTTTAAATGTTTGGTAAATCTAAATTAATATTAACCACGCAAAGGCAATAACTATTAAACGCTTAATGATTATATTATCTCGAATTGATACATTCTTCTGTATCTAACTGGTCCAATAATAATCATTCAAAGACCTAAAAGAATATTCCAATCACAGACGATAAATTTTCAACAGTTGCAAAATTACTGTTTTTTGTTTTTACCGATATTTCAAGACCAAATAATTATTCATAAGAGAAATAACCATTAATTAATCGAATAATAATCAATTAAATTGTTTTCTAATAGTATTGTAATAAATTGTAGTACCCACTTAACCGAATAATTTTTTAAATAACAAATTATTTTAAAGTAATGCAGTTACTATTATAACCGTTTAGTAAAAATAGTTGTTTTACCCATCACAATATGTAATTACAAAGCATCTTTTACGATAACAAATTTATAAGAATTTATAAAAATATATTCATTATAAAAAAGATATTTATTTATTATAAAAAAGATATTTTTTTAAATAATTAATTACAGAATTTAAATTATTTTTTTGAATATTATTTTAATTTTATTATAAAATTTTGAGCTTCTTGTAACATAACATCGTTTTGAAATTTATATTCTTTTGTAATACATTTAAAATATATTGTACTACAAAAGAATATAAATTTTTTTTAATGGATACCATTCTACATTTTACAAAATTAAATTTGACCTCAGAGCTACAAAAATCGTGAGTTAAGAAAATTAGGTACACTGATACAAAATGATGTTATGTTACGAGAAGTTCAAAATTTTCGGTACATTGTATAAATAGGATTCTATTATAAATGTCAGACATAAATGTATTATATGTTATTACATTCGCTTTTGGTTTTTTCCGATGCTCGTCTCGCGAGAAAGAGAATTATTAACGTCCGATATGGAAAAGATATCGAGATAACTCAAAAACATCCCTTTCCCTGGCGCTCGAAAACGCTTACCCTCCCACTCCGCAAAACTGCAGTCCATTCTCGGCATACCTGATCGCACCGGGCAATCTCTGGCTTTTTCGGGCCAGGTATGCTTTGCCACGATTTCGTAAAGCCTTCGAAGGGCATGTCTCGAATGCTGTCGACCGCATCCTCGAACAGCAACAAGAAAGACTAAAAATCATCCGTCTGTTGCTAACATCTATCCTTGGTATTTTGTAAGAAAATTCTTAGAATCAAATTGCACTGTTGCAACAAGCAACGAAAGATATTGAGGAATGTGTACAGAATATTTTACAAGTTGCGTTTTCCAGTGAGTCTGTTTGCTCTCGCACAGCAAACACGTATTAATAATATTAATATGATTTCAATATTGTATAACTGTGCTTATTTAATAATTATACATCAGTATGTATTTAATAATTATTTACCAGTTATAATCGAATTCTCCTTTTACTTGTTAATTTTAAGTTCCGATTTTTATAAATAATATAATTCATATAATATTTCTCCGTCTCTTGTTCGTAATGAAGCCATTAAATAATTGTAAGTAGATTAAAAAATTACGTTATCATTTAATATAATGATATAAAGTATACATAGTCTTATCTATTTAAAAGGACATTTAAAAGATTTAATTTATTATGAATATTATTAAAAAGCTTATCTAAATATTTCAGAAATCATAGTCAATTAACATAATCTCTCCTAAAGCAATCCTTACTTATAAAAGAGAAGAAAGATTTCCATTTTTTTTTTACATTCTCTTTTACATTCTTTCGCTTCGCATTGCTAATATATGAGACTTAAATCGATCCTGATGGTTATCTGTCTTGAACAAGTTCGATCCGTAAACAACTAAGACTTCAACGACAGGCTAGACATTTCGTTTCAGCGCAAAGTGCTAATTTAGTTTATGGTCCAACGACATTTGTCTCAGAAATCGAACGACTGTTCTGCCGATGCGGAAGTGGCGCACGAAGTTCTTTCCGCATCATTCGCCAAGATTGAAAACACGGAATTACTTGTTGGTAGATGGCGAGAAAGAAAGAGAGGGAAAGGGCAAGAGACCTTTCTCGCTAAGTGGGTGGTGGGTGCTAAAAAATGGTAATCCGATCGTTTCCACGGCGTACCGTCGAAGCTTTACCGCGGATACGCGAAAGCTCACCCTAAACCCTAAACCGGGAGTCTCCCCTCTATTTCTCTACGAGTCGACCCCCGTCCTTCATATTCTTCCAGATCCTTTTATCAGTTTTCCCCAAGAATATGAAAAGGGACGAGAGCCCTCCGCCGAATAGTAAAATATTTTACGTTAAACCCGAAACTCCCTTCTCCAAAAAAAAACTTGAGCGCATATCTTATATTGCGGAAGCACTCAACGAGGAATTTAATTCAATCGCTCACTTTCGAATGCCGATGCGAGAAGCCTTAGACACAAATTACATATTTTGGTATCATTTTTAATTCCGTGATTGTGCTTATCCTTGAAAGATCACTTTCTCACGCGATACATCTTGCTTTAAATTACGTTCCATGATTTCATAACGAAACTCTTCAAAAGTTAAAATAAAATGAAAACAATACTGCCTTTCTCAATTTAATTCAAATGCAGAAAGAATATATTGTACGTAAGATAAAAAGAGAAACAGATAAGCTTTGTAAAACTATACAAAAATTTCTACAATCATAAGAAAATTTTCTTACAAATATTCTAAAATCATAAGAAAATTTTATGTAAAGATTATTTTGAACAGCACAAATCTTACACAAAATTTGCGACTTTGTCATTCAGAATAATAATAAAAATCTTCTTTAAGAGTGACAAATTCGCAAATTTCAATTCCGCAACAAATCCTGCAATTTTCAAGCCTTCGCGTTATCGTATTAGGATTTTATTCATTCAGTGCTAAAAGATGATTTCAACAATACGATCCATCTTACACAACAAAGATCGTAGCAGATATTCATAATACATAAATGCATATACCGATATTCATAATCGATCTTTATAATTTAAGACTGCCTTGAATACAGTTTTAAAATGTCACGAACTAATCAGAGGGCCATATAAACATCTTAATTAAAACTTAATTATTATTACTTAAGACTTTATTATTACTTAAGATAGTAAATAAAAACGAACTATGAATATCGCGAGTGCGGCAGCGCACGAGGCTGCTATGCCAGAGGTCCCCAGGTTCGATTCCAGGCCAAAAAATTTGTCGAACGTTCAGATCTCTTCTCGATAGGCAAACCACCAAGAGTATCTTTACCAAGAAAAACTTTTCTAACAAAAATTGTCATTCGGAATCGACTTTAAACAGTAAATCCAATGACTGTACAATCAGCGTGCGTATCACAGACATATGAGAAAAGTCACCACACGCAATAGGACTAAGATGATGATGATGAGTACCGCTCTCTGATTCGTTCATGATAACTTAAGACTGTACTTAACTCTTCGTAGTCATCTAAGGTCCAAAGAAGCCTTTATATTTCTAAAATCTTTTTTTAAAACGAAACTTAAACTGCTATTTACTCAAAGTTTAAAAATACTCTTTTCGTACCTTCAACCGCATATTGTTTCACGTCAACCTTTACAATTTTTTAAAATATGTTAAAATTAAAAACTTTAAAAAGTTGCATTTCTATGTTCTACAATGTTCGAAGTATGTTCAGTAATTTTTGTGATTTTAAAAAACAAAAGTTGTAAATAGGGCAATCAATTGAAATGTTAGGGTCATTTTGCCCCCTCTGCGACCAACATAAAATTCTCAGAATTCTCAGGTGTGATCACGAAGGGTTAAGACAGTCTCAAATATAAGAATCGACCATGAGTGATGATAAGAACCGACCACAGACTCCTCGCGTGGAGGATTCTCGGGCACGTTTGTTCCGTTCTCACCGCAACGCGAGTTACGGATAATAACGGCGGCCTATCCGGTAGCCACCGGAGTCAAACCGCAACCCATCGGCATACGCCGCACGTAGTACGTACCCGTACACGGATGAACGCACGTGTAAGTGCGCGTGCGCATACGGCCGGATTCTTCGCACATGCAGGACGAGCGTGAGCGCGCGCGTTCACCTGCGCACGTATTTCACCTATACGTACTCGAGGGGTGAAAACTGCACGCGATGTTACCGGTACAGGTTCTCTCGAACTCGACTAGACTCGACTCGACGGTTAATGCGTGCCCGAAAACTATCGTGTAAATCCGAAGCAGCGTAAATCAAAAGCGCGCCGAGCAAGAACCGCTCGTATTGCGAGCGGCAAAATCGGTTCTCGCTTTGTGCGAATTTGATTTACACGCTGGTTCATGGGAATGCATTAACCGTGGCGAATCGAGAACTGTCTGCAAGTGCTCGGACGCAAACCCGTACATGCAAAGGTCGATGTATAACGCATACAGCCAACGGGATACTAGATCGAGATACATCGGCCTAGACAGCATCCGATATAAATTTTTATTAAACTATCGCGTCTATGTACAATCAAAAAGAAACTTTACGAATTTCGCATTTTAATTACAATTTATTTTTTGATAACTTAACGTCTAAGCTAATAACATATTTTATATTTATCAACTGTCATATTATTTCTGAAATTGTAAATCATTCTGAAAACTAAATTATAAGTAATTCTGATAACTAAATTAATAGTATAATAAAGATATATTCTCATCGTAAGTTTGTTAACTTTTTATCTCTTTATCATTAATTAATCATATAAGTAATTTTAAAAGCGACGAAAAATAATAATGTTTTAATAACTTTTCAATTCTTGACTTTTTCATTTATTCTGTAACTTTATCTATTTAACTGAACTAAAAATGGAGATATTAAGTATCATAAAAATGTAATGTCTCAATTACAGATATAAGTTGTCAGTTTTTATTGTAGTGATAGATACAAATACGTTTATACTGAGATGAAAACGACGATTTACACTGATTAAAGCTATTCAAACATGAAAGTTAAATTACACTCGTCTCGGTAAAAATACATAACTTACGTTCGCGGATTTGCTACCAGTGAAAAAGCATCATCTTAAGGTATTGTATAAGTACACAGCCGTGCAATTTGCGTTTCATGCGTTGTAAATACGCCTTAACATGCTACATAGCGTGAATATGTAAAGGCACACCCAAACGAAACACGGCCGTGTTAGCTATTTGTCGCATGTGTCGCGTTGCACGCGATATGGTATAAGTCACTGCCTGAATACTGATTTTATCATCGATACGAATCGTAGCTGTGTGTCTTAACACGTACAAGTGCACGTGCAATTCCGGAATCGCCTGTCCGAGAAATATATGATGAAATAAAAAAAATTCTCCCATAAACAACGCTATCAAAATAGCATTCATACATGTGTCTACTGCATCAATCTAGCAAATTTAATCCCACTGATCCCTCGGATTCCTTTATTCAGGATTGCTACAAATTTTTCGTCCTACAATTCCATAACTTTTTCATGATTTCCAGACAAAATTTCATAATTTTCCCTGACTTCAATAATACTTTGAAAATTTTTTATTTTATATTTTCGTCCTAATTTGGTAATCGTTTAATATTTATAAAAAAAAAATGAAAGAGCCATTTGGCATAGTAATATAAATTACTATTAATGTCGCTGTCACTATTTTCATTTAATTATTAAGTATTTCGAAACTATATAGATGTAACGCATGTATATCAAACTTCTTTAAAAGAATTTAATTTTCTAGAAAATTTTAACAAATTTCCTGATTTTTTCCCGATTTCCTTAATTGTTTTTAATTTTCTTAATTTCCTTGATTTCCAGTTTTGTGGCCCTGTTATTAACAATAACAGTTTTCAAGTTATATTCGCGCACATTTTATTAATGTATTATTTTTTGAAGCAAAGATTCATATTTATATCATATATATTTTTCACTATTGATTTCACTGTTGTATTATCGTCTAATTCTAAACCAATAAAGATTAAATAAATTAAAAAATAAATTCAATTTTAATTAAATAACTGAGTAAAAAAAAACTTTAGTATCACAAAAACACGCTGCTACAGCTAAAATAATATTAAAATAATATCATCTCTCCCTCCCTCCTTCCCTCCCCCTCCCTCTTTCTCTCTCTCTCTCTCTCTCTCTCTCTCTCTTCCCTAATTTTAATTCAAATATTTAAAAAATATGCAAGAAAAAAAAAGAAAAGCAAATAAGCCTTTCAAAATTAAAAAAATTTATTTACATATATTCTAGAATTTAAAAAAGTATTCATAAAAAAGGGTTAAATATGAAGACTGCCAATATTTCATGCGACATTTTCACTATCATTAGACATAGGAATCATGGCGCTGAAATCTGACTTATTGAAATGAAATCGACTTGAATCTCTGGTGCAAAATACGTAGACAATACGTCATTGTATATATGTGTATATATACAACGCTTGTATCTGCAATACGTATAATACGTATATCATTTGCAATACGTACACATGCGAATCTCCCAATACGATATAGGCGTAAGACGAAATGGACAACATTCCCAACGGGTGCATTGTGGATATGCAATCTGTCCCTATACCTATATCCAGCCACAGGATGGGCAAGAGGATAACACGACCGCAGTAAATTATCGGTAAATAATATCGCTCCCTTCGTCTGTCTCATCGTCCCTGTAATTTAAACGGTATCACCCACTATTTTCGTGGATTTTCTCGAGTAAATCCGAAGGATGTAATTCGATTCCTCGTTGCAAATATATACATGTGTGTTCCTATTTCTATTATACTTTCTGTTATCTTACTGCGACCAAGGCGTATCGATCAATTCCTATTCCGCGACATGAGCCACTATATTTTCTCTCAATACCACACTTGTTACACTGTACGTACTACTGATATGACGGCAAATGTTATCTAACAATTACGCATTCGTACTGTCCAATTAAACTTGAACATTTGCTGATTTACCTTAGTTTTTCTAACCGTGAGCAGAACGAACAAAAGCGTGAAACGGATCGGTGTATTATTAACGCGTTGTGTATTTCAACGTATATATTTGATGTGTACATCGTGGTATAATCTATTCTTGATGAACCGTATAAAATACTGCATAAAACATCAATCAATCGTATGTCAATCAAACGGACTTGACTATTCTGTAGATGGAATTCTGTTTGTTTACGAGACTAACAAAGTATTCTCGTAAACACGGTGCGCTATGAATTGAAAAAAAAATATATCTAACGAGTCACTCACGTATCCTCCGAAAAACTCGCTTCGAAAAACTGTTGCTGAAGAATAAATCGTTCGCTGGACGTAGTTATATCACAGCTTTCTTTATTTTCAAGATATTATTTATAACAATGGAATTTATACGTACAGTAATTGTAAAAGCATTTGTACAAAGGAGATTTTTACAAAAAAGCTTTATTCGTAGAAAAAAGCATTAATTAGCAATTTATTAACAACGAGTACTTTTGTCCTAATATAAAAAAATATAAAAGAACTTCGCGAAAACAATTTTGTGTTCATGATCTTATTCTTAGAAGCCTTGAGTATACAAATACTTTTTGTGTATTCAAATAATACAATTTTTCATTTTCGCTTATCTACTATTAAGATAACATATTTTAATTATTATACATTTTTTTTAGATATAATTATTTTTGAAAAATGTGCAATCTAATTCATTCTTTGTTAATAAATTGATAATTAATGGTTTTTCTAAAAATAAAGTCTTATTGGATATCCCTCTTGTACGAATACCTTTTGCACTTGGTATAAAATTGTTTAATATAAAAAGAATTCTTCAACTTCTTTAAACTATCTAATAGATTGTTTAAATTTAATTCAAGTTTACAATTATACGATCTGCGATATTCAATAGCGCAGACTCAGTGGCTCGGATAATAAGTTGAGTGACAAACAAAAGCTACCAATAAGAACAATCTTTCGCATTCTTTACCTGCGAACCGAAATTGCTTTCTACTGGTCGACAAAGATCAAAGTTTCTTGTTGTCAGATCGTACGTGATGTAACAGTAACACGACGGTGTTTAACGTCGTGGATAAAGTCGGAGATAGAAACAGGCGCAGCGCGGCGGAGGCTGAGCGTCTCGCATCTCCCACAGCCGAGAGAAAGAGAGAGAATGCCGATTATGGACTTTAGTGGAGAGGCAAGGTGTAGAGCGGGGTGGGTAGAAGCGAGAGAAGAGAAACACTCCTTTATTCTGTTATTCTGCGACTTGGGTAAACGCGGGCGTATGTATACTCACGCATAACGAGATCGTTCGGCGAAGCACGGTATCCTATTAATGCCATTGTAAAGGGGTACACGAAGAGACCCCGTGCTCTTGGCAGAAGCCGTGTCGTCATCGCGATCTTCGGGGAGTAGGCAACTCGGGGTAAACTTCTTAAGGAGGAGAAATGGGGCAACCCCTCGAAAGCGCGAGAGGTGGACGGATGCGAGTACGAGACCATACTTTCCTACACAACGACTGCGAATATATCATGAGAGAATTTCTCAGATATTGGAAACTACTATTTAGTAGAAAGATGAAAACGATGCAGCACAGTCTGTTCAAGATCATTTGTTGCGTTAGCCATTCACGCTTTATGCGCTTACATTCACTGGCATGTGAACTCCCCCCCCCCCCCTCTTGGAATCTCTTTTTTAAAAATAACGATAACAAAATGTTATATATTTTGAATATTTCTAAAATACTTAAAGAAATCCTAAAGCGATGCCCAAACTCTATCAGATTGCTGTTTTACCAATAAAATGCAAAACGTTGACACATCTTTACATATTACATCAATGTCGCATGCATATATATACGAATACATAAATTTTCGTAGAACAATAGTGTTTTAATTAGACATCCAAGTCTAATTCTAAGAACTCGGCATTATTTCTTCGTGCAAACTACTAATCTGTGGAGTATTTCGTAAGTGCAGATTGCAAAACTTTTATATCAAACAAATATTGTCGTGACCTGATAATTTAAGACGCCATAAGAAATAATAAAGATTTCAATTTCAAAAATTTTATTGCTCAAAAATTTTATATATAAATTTCAAGACTCGTATTAATGTGTATATTTTAATTCTGAAGAAGGATTTCTAAATATATGAAAGTAATATGTGTGCGATATTGTTTTATGAAATTTGTTGCATTCAATCGGTAAAAAAGACGATTTTAAGATTCCTCTTAATCATAATCTTGATATTCCAAAAATATTTTTTAATTTAAAAAACTTCTAGATAAAAAATAGATTCTATTATTTTTTTATATTAATATAATATAATTTTAAATAAAATGTTTTATGAATTATACATTTAAATAATTTTTTTAAAATAATAATTTAATAGTATTTTAATATTCTATCTTTTCATATTTGATCTTAAAAAAAAATTCTACGCAGGCACGCTAATAACTCCCTCTTGACAAATTTCTGGCTTCACCAATGCTTACATTTTGCCGCAGACGAAAAAATCCGATTGATATGAAGGGCACAAATCGACGCGACGATGCAAACGTATTTGCGAGTTACATCATTCCATATTTTGCAAGTGACAGACGACTGACTATTCGCGCATCGGGGAACGGTAATCGGAATAATAAGCGACAAATAATATTACCGCGCGCGCGCATAATAATCTCAGATGCTACGCGCAAATCGTATTTCGCGCGATATTCAAAGCCAGCGTCCCGACCTTAATGCCTCCAGGAATCGAGAATCTCGCGTCGTACGAAAAGACAAAAGTGTCGTCAGCCCGGGGTAAACTGCATCAGCGACCTTGAGTAGCGTGTTAATTTACACCGTAATTCACCGCCTGCATCACGCTCCTTCCGCCTCGTCCACCAAATTGCAAAACTTTCTTATGCCACTGCGAGCGGAGAATTAGTTTCTCGTTAACGAAGTTTACGTTCGCACTTAGGAGGGGGAGAGGAGGGTGCTCCCCCGATGCTGCCAGCCCAAAGCTTCCACCGCGATATATTTATGGCGGTGCGCACGCAGGACACGCATTATACGAAGCTCTCTACCGAAATAAGGCCGAAGGGTTCCCTTCACATACGCTTCACACGAAGAGTTCTTTTTTCTGCCTCTCTCTCTTGTTTTTCTCTCTCTTTCTCTCTCTCTCTCTCCACCTCCGTCGCGTTCTCTTAACGGGCTTTTTTTATGGACGCAACGACGATGGGATAAGCGTCGAAAATATGGGCGGGCAGACTAAACACGAGGCGTCGTTAACACCTGCTCCATCCCGCGTCGGAATTATCCGACACCCTTAGAACGCAGAGAGCGAGCGAGCGAGTGAGCGACCAGCTCGGCGACGACAGTGACAACGAGAATAGCCGAAACATCGCGCATTCGCGCCACGACCCTCTGTTGACAATGGAATTTAGAAGAAGAGGACGTCGCTCTTTTCCTCCCTCCCGTCGTATCTCTGACAATGACGATGAAAAATTCAAGCGTCCATGCCACGGTTCACGCATTATCGTGACTGAAACGTTTTTTTCTTCCAGAATATGGACAGACGTGTATCTCTCCGGAGCATGTCTAACACGCTCGGTCTTCTTGGAAAGAGCAACTTAGGAGGCTTTATTGCAATTTGAAGAAAAATCGATTTTATATCCACGCGTAAATTAAGAAATTCTATGTAATTCTCAGTATACTGCAAATTCAAATAGATATGTAAAAAGTGACTCCAATATATTATATGTAATTAATTTTTCTATAAAAAAAAAATACATTACACTTTCTGCATACAAACATAAATTTATACATTTAAATGTATAATGTCATTATTACATGGAAAACTAAGACACTTATATTGAAATCATTTTTTATTCACTTGGATTTACTAATATTACATTCTGTCAGCTAATGAAAAAAGCACAGATATATTTTACGTACAACCGAAATCTTATGTTATGTGTCGAAAAAAATTCAAGCAATAAAAGAAGTATATAAACACACTGATATTGTAGACAGCAATATTATAAACGGCAATATTATAAACACTCACCGATATCGTAGACAGCAATATTAAACGGTAATCCCACGTTTTAACTATTAAGTGAGTAGATGGTCACAGCATCTCAGCTATAGTTTTCTTTAAAACCTAAAAAAGAAAAATAGAAAGTATTGTCTGTGCATACAAATTCATTATTTTTATATTTTTTCTCTACCTCATAAAAATTGATATAAATTAACTATAATATGTTAAATTAACTACACAGTTAGAAAATTTGTGACAAATTTGTATTAAATTTAACACATTTCATATATTTTAAACGATCTACTTAAATTTTTGTTAATTTAACTTAACATAAGTGTATAAAAAAGTATAAATATTACTAAACTAATACAATACTGTACTAAATTAAAAAAAAAATACTGACATAATTTGTAAAAAAATTATGAAAACATATTTTTTCAATAAAATTAACATTCATAATACATATTAAATTAATACGTATTTTACTAATTTATCTTAAAATTTATGTTTTAAAGCATATTATTTTTATAATATTTGTTCACTTACTCATAAATTATTATGTCACTAAGAAATAAATTTAACATAAAATATTTGAATAATACAATCAGATTATGTACATTAAATTAACATTCAAATATATTAAATTTAATACAATATTTTAACAAAAATTTGAATGGCCTATTTTTAATACAAATGCTAAATATTTTTACTTCTACATACTATTAAAAAATGTAACTATAAAATTAAAATTTGAAAGGAGTATTCTAAACATCCCATCTATCACTTACATATCCATCATCTATCTATTTAAATATTTAATTAAATTTATTTGAACGGTCCGTCGGTGCACTCGTGAAAAATTAAACCTTTCAGTCACAATAATAAGTAAACTAATAAATAAATAAATAAATAAATACAATACACATATATTTTACAAAATGTTACGGAATGAGACTACGGTCGCATGGAATTTACTTGACATAACTGTCGCACATTTGTACTATATTGATATAGTACTAAGGCTATGTTCAGAGAACACACGCTATTAGCGCTATTTGTGTCATTCTATCTTCATCGTCTATTAAACGTGAAATAAGGATAATATAACACAAATAGCATTGATAGCGCACTCCCCGAATACGTATATCCAGTAGTGTATTTTCTATTAAACGTAGATAGACATACTGAAAGTCTCATAAATTTCTTTGAATAGTATAACTTGACAAGACAAAAGCACATTCGAGATTTCGATCGCGCGCGGATTAATTAGTACATCAAAAAATAATCATACCTAAATTTGTTCTTTCTGTCTCCATTCGATACACACTGATCATATTTATTTCCGCTCCGAAATTCGGATGTCACAGTAAAAAAAAAAATCATGCAAATACATCGACACTTCCGACTCATCACGCGCGACGCGACGACGATTACGTTATAAATACTCAAGCAAATAACGCGCCATCGATAAACATGGTGGACGGGACGAAGGTGACGTCTGACAATTAATTAAGTCATTAGTGTCATTACGCGACCGCGTCGATTCGACAACATCGATCGATTTATCGCAACGATGCTCAACTCGGTAGGTATACATCAATTACTCACATCGCTAATTGGCTAATTTAGTATAAAATATTCTTATTGATTTTATATATATATATATATATATATATATATATATATATATATATATATATATATGTATATAAAATGCACTGGAAAATTACTAAGCTCCGGCCGATATAAGTGAATGTGAGCAATTGTTTTGTGTGTAACTGCGTCACTCTCCAGCTAGGTGCTGTTCGATATTTCCCGACGCCGCGAATGCTGGAATTGCTGGACGATATCCAGAGCATACGACTCATCGAACAAGATTTGGCGAATCGCGCGGGAAACGCATCTCGTGCGAACGAAACCTTGCGACGGAACATGGCGGCGGTACGACTCGCGAAACGACGGATATCGATCGCGGGATACGTTGATCATGATCGCGGAGATCACTCGATCGACACCGAGACGATCGCCCATCGCTTGTCGAAACTCCCGACACACACTCGTACATCGAGCAAACGTCTAGAACGATCGAAAAGACACGAGAACGTGAAGCGGCTTCAATCCGATCATACACCAGTGACGCCGCAACGCGAACTGACCGTTGACGGTTGACGGTTGAGATTCAATCGGACGATCTAACTTCACGCACCTAACCTCGTCGGTGAGGCGGGAGAATCGCTTAGTGGCGCAATTTTCAATTAGCATGTTAATGACGGTATCAATATCGTAGAAGTAATTGGACTTGTTAAATTGCTTGTCTCTTGCGTCTAGATATGCTCTTCGATAATTTAAGGATTTGGAGATATTTTATTTGTTGTAACAACTTCCTGTGTGTGTGTTTAATACATTTGGAAATATACTCTGAGAGAAAAGTGTTTGATATATATACCTAATTACATGATAAAATATGGCTATTCCATTTTTATTGTTATTACTCCATTTTATGTAATTATTATTGCTGCAATGTGTTAGTAATAGTAATTATATTTATTGTAGTTTTATGTACCAAAAGAATATATGATTGTCCTCGAAAACTATAAAAGTTTTTATAAATACAATTTATAAAAAGAAATATAAATACAATTATTATTACTAACATTAAAGCGATAATAACTATAAAAATGATATCCTTATTCGTAATTTTATCACGCAATTATAGTCTTATGGACTGTCTGGAGACATTTTACTTATAACAATTTATTGTTTACCTATGCATTTCAAAATATACACCTAGAGAAAAGTGTTTGTATTTGTGTCTAATTGATTGATAAAATAATTATTCAGAAGCTCCAATTTTATAGTTATTACTCTATCTTATATCATTATTGTTATAATGTCAATAATTATATTTTTATAATTTTGCATAAAAATAAAAAATATATATATATAAAATTGTTTTCGAAAACGACTATAAAAATTTTATAAATAAAATTTATAAAAGAATTACATATATAATTATTCTTATTAACATTACAGAGTAACAATTATAAAAATGAAAGTTTTAATCATAATTTTACCATGCAATATTATTATTACAAATACGAAACACTTTTCTCTCAATGTAACACTCTTTTCAAAGCCACATATCTACACTCTGTCGAAATACTTTGTCAAATTACTTAACTTTTAATATAATTTGTTTGTTTGTAATCTGTTTTATTGCACAAATTAAATGCAATGAAAAACGTATTTTGTACGCAGCAAATTGTACAAAATTCGATATAGTCTCTTTTAGAATCAAGCCACAGATTTGTTTCGCATCCGCGATCATTCATTAGTAATACACTATCGCATTATCATCCTCATTAAACGAGGTCGTTACTAACTAACTAAAATATTTCTAGTTAGTATACTGAGTGTGAATGATGATGAGATAGCTATCAGTCGCTGTTAATCAATTTCATAATTACCTAATTTATCGGGATTGACGATAATGTCAGTTTGTTGTCTGATAATCAAATAAAAAACAACACGTGAAAGCAAACTCACGAAGATATATGCGAATTTAAAATTTAAGTCAAATGAGTAAAGAAGCGCCACATAAAGGTTAGATCTTGGTACCTAAAAATATTTCTACGTAAATTTGTATCTTTCAGTTATGTGGAAAAATTAAAATTGTCAGATTTAAATTATAAATTGAATCTAAGATAGTAATATCTTAAACTGAATTAATTGTCAATTTAATAACAATGCTAATATGCATCTTAAAATACCATAAAGATAATTTTTGCATAAAATATTATCTCAATCAAAATTTAAATCACATTATATAAACTGCGCAGTTTATATAACTGAAAAATGTATTCAAAATTTTACACAGAATGGCACCAGTCTCAACCGTATTTACTTATATAGCTGTTTAATGTAACTTCTTGTTTAAAATTCAAGATTAAAATAATTTGCCAACTTGCTGTCAACGACAACATAATACTTTGAGAAAAAGAAATACGTCCGCGTTGAATCCGCTAATTAAATTAGGTTTATTAGAGCTCGTGTCGACTTAAGAAAAGGGAAACAGCATAGTCTTCTATATGAAAACGTCCGTTTCAGCAAGAAATAAAGAATAAAAGGGATGACTAAATTTCTCCGGGTGTTTCGTTACTTTAGCATTTTAAGTGCTCATCGCGCCGCTTTAAAAATTACATTATGTCTTACGAGGAATCAATTGTATTCAATGACAGATATCGCGCTTCGTTTTTCCTACATCGAGGGAAAAAAATCGTTAACAGCCGTCGCGATAGTTCTATCATAACTTTGTCCATCGACTTGTAAAATCTAGGTTATTGAATACGCTCATATCGCTTTCCGATAAATTTCAGAACATCGTCATTCGATAAAACAAGCGATTCAAAGGAATCGCTGAAGCATTCTCCCTCCCATTTAGAGAGCACTTAACTGTTACAAAGCGTTTCCTGGTCCGTTCTTGCGATTACAGCACGAAATTATGTCTCTCGGCTGAATACGAATAATAAGCGCGATGTCGCTGAAACGTCTGTTTTTCAATCGGGCTTTGTTTCATGTTCCTTCTAACTCCTCCACGAATCTAGTCGAGACTTAATAAGAATCTGCATTGATTCGTTCAAAATTATAATCGAGTCAACGAGCAGCGTGAACATTCCAGCGAGCTTAAATATGAATTCATTCGTAAATGTTTAGTATCTTGAGGAATAATAACCTCTCCAATTTGGAGTCGACAATTTTTATAAATCAATTTTTATACAACTTTTTATTGGGATTAAAATAATTTGTAGCGGTAACGTTATAGTTATACTTCGGAATGAAACTCAAAATTTTTCTGTGAAACTTTTCTGATAAAATTAATATAGAGAGGCGTAATAATTTTAATCAAAAGTGCTTGAATTAACTATTTGAACGAAATCTTTTGACCAATCCTGTGGAATTTTTTACTAAAGATTTCAAAGAATTAAAAGTGGCCTTTAATTTAATTTTTACGACTTTTCTTCACGATCAAAACGAACGAGCCAACAGGCGTGTGACTTAACGAAGATTTTAATTAGAACAGGATGAATACAGATATCTTCTAAACGCCTTTGTCTAATTACGTTGCTCTCGTCGTAAACAAAGTATTTCTCAAGAGTCACGCTATTCTCTTATAGCAGTAACTTTCGCCGAGACTACATAACTTGAAATAATCCATTTGCCTTTTACGCGTCGCGACTGTTCAAAACGACGCCCGTTTTATAGAACTGATAGGAACTTGTCCTCGGTTTCTCCTCAGGCGGGAAAAGACGAAATTTCGCCTCGCTGCATTCTCCATTTCTATAAGTCCAAGAGAAGAATATCCAACGGGCGCGTGTCGAAGATAGAATGAATCGTGAATCTGTGTGACGGAGGCATACCATGGATGGCCATTGCGAACTGTCTGTCTACCGACTGGTAGACAGAGTGACAGAAGTAAAAGTGCTTCTCGAGTACTCCTTGACTGGGTTCATTAGTAAACTGGAGTACCGTATAGTGTACGCGCGCGCGCGCTAAGGGTCTTTTGTGCGAGGGTGCGCTATTCGTGATAACTCTCATCCCTTACATCATCCTTTCCGCCTCTCTTCAGCCCTTTCCGACAAGTACACGTGGTTTCTCCCCTATGCCATTCACACACGATTCAGATGACAAAGCGAGTACGTAAAAATATATATACGTAATCGAAGAGCACAGGAATGCGACAGGAATTTAAAAAAAAAAATTAGCTGAGTTAGAATTGCTGCGATAATTCGTTACGGTTTTTGTCACATTTAATTTAACTTTTCATTCAAGACAAAGTATATTATAGAGAAAAAAAGTGTCGCCATTTTTTTTGCATATTATTTTATATTATTTAATTATTACTAAATCAATATCATAAATAATTTATTAATCTTTTTTATTTAAAAAAGTAAACAATGCAAAATTGGTAAACTTGTGAAATGTTACTGTGTCTCTTGATGAGCTATATCAAATTCTTCGACTGTAAAATAGATCTTAAATATCAGTAATTATATTGAAAATTTTAACATCAAATGCGAAAAGATTTACGAAAACGATGTTAACGTCGAAAAAGCATTTTCCGAAACCGATAATAACTTTACTCATTTAAAAATGATGGTCGGTAGAAATCCAATATTCGTCGAATGGGGAAAACAATTCCGGGAATGTGTTTGAATAGAGAAATAATTACTACGAAATTACGGAGCGATGGCACATCGACGACAATACCGTCGTTGTGACGAAGCTGAACAATTAATATTGCATTGCGCGCCGGCTCGGCGGTTTTGAAAGGGCGAAAAAGGGCAGAATATGACGGGCACGATCGCGCTACCACATTTTCGCTTATCTGCATACAAACACTTGGATGACACTTTGTGTGTGCGCATCGATAGGTTTGTATATTCCATAAGAATGTCATTGTCGTCGACGCTTTGTGAAACAATCACCGGCAAGTTCAATCCGAACTTCGCCGAACTGCGCCGAATAGATTGTTTACTAAAAGTATATATGTTTCCAAGTATGTAAACTAATTGCTGCCTTTAGCGAATAATTTGCTTCGTCGTCGTTTCCTTTGTAGCGACCAGAAATTAACCTAGTTTCCTCACAGAATTTAATCTTGTTAACCGAAAGTCTTGATGCAAATTGATAGGATAATCTAAACGTAATCTAAACGATACCACTAGTAACAAATTTTATAAGAAAATCTCGTAAAATATATTAAATTTTCGATACACATAAAATACAGCTTATTTTTTTAAATATTTAGTAATACAATTTAAAAGAATCGAAAACACTTCTTCGATCGATCGAACTACTTTTTTCTTTTGTATATACAAGTATACACAAGTTCAGAGTTTTAAAAAGAGAATTATGTGGAACAGTTTGCATTTAAAGAATCTTATTGCCAAATCTAACTTTGTATTATTAAACATTATCGTTCGATTGATAAAAAAAGCGACACATTTCACAATTAGCAACATTTTAGAACAGTATTTGTTAAATTCTGAACTGGAACAAAGTATTTTTATTTATAACAGAAATCTTTTTAATTTTCTACCGGCAATGCCGGTAATAACTCTAATTAAGACGTTCCGATTATTTCAGCACCAACATTTTTTTACGCAATTAAAATTGTTTCTTTATAAACAGTCATTGTGAACTTGATCGAAAGATAAGCAACACTTCTGTCGTTTAACGATAAATTAGGAAAGCTCTATAAACTCTCCAAATTTACAGATGTATTATTTTTCTAACAAAAAATATCTCTCTAAAGTTGACTTTTTTTCCGTCTTTACTTCAAAAATTTTTAGTTGTGTCACTTTTCTAACAAATAAATAAAATGTGTCAATATTGAATACATGATTATATTAAAATAATGTTATTGATTCAAAGGCGAATCATTTTCAAGAATATATACTCCGCATTACTTTTACAGTATCTATTTTGCCCAGTTTCTAATTATAGTTTACTAGACTCGGGATTCATTTCATCTCGGTGCAACGAGCATGATTGTTTCTCTGTGCACGCGGCAACTGTAATTGCCAGGGAAAATCGGGTTAACGTGGCAACGAGACCGCGACACGAAGTATAGTGTAACGGCGCGCTGCGCTCACCGTAATTATTAGTCGAACAGGAGAGATAATCAGCCGCGAACGTAGGACAAGCGTACTTAACCCGGTTAAACTCTTTCATAATTCGTCGCGCGTCCGCACGAGTTCAACGAGTTTACGAGGGCGGTTTTTGCGAAGCCCCGTTTGCAGTGGACGCGTTTTATGCGCGCTCTCCGGCGCGTTACTGTCCCGATGACATCGCAAATCAATTAGCGAAAGAAGTTCATGGGCCATTTTAAATTATTCGAATAAGATATATTCGTAGTTTCATAAATTTAATACATATCATATTTATGGATTTAATAGACATATATAATTAATATTAATTGAATATATTTATGAGGCTCTGAAAGATTAAAAGCGATATTTATTGTCTCGTTCCCCCAGTGAGTATAAATTTAAAACGTCCTGAGACCAAATTTAATGTGCATTGTCTATTGTCTGTGACAAATATTAATGATAAATTTTAATAAAATTTATTAATCATTATTGAATTATCCATTGATACTGTTATATATTCTAGTTACAAATATTACTGCTAAACAATATTTAAACTTTATAGAAAGAAATATTTTTATATTATATATTAGGTGTAGTAAAAAGAAATCCATTATTTTTCCAATAGATGGCTTTAGTAATCTCGCGAACGCGAGATACAGATTACTAAAGCCATCTATTGGAAAAATAATGGATTTCTTTTTATTACACCTAATATTTGTAAATATAATTCACTCATTATTATTACGTAAATTAATGTTTAAAAGAGTTTTAGTATTACTTATTAAATAATGCAACCTAACGAACTATAATTTCACTGCGCTAGTCCATCTGTCTGTCCGATTGTCCGTTTGCATGATTTTTCAAGAACGGCTTAACTTTTTCAAATTCTGTGTTTTACAATAAATTACCACGAAAGATCTTGGCTCCACCAAAACGAAATATAAATTAAAGGTAAAAAATAAAAAGATAAAAAATAAAAATTTTCAATAATATAGGACAAATCAAAATAGTTTATAAAATATTAATTTTAAATTGTTGTAATGTATCAAATTTCAACATTTTTAATTTTAAGAAGTTTTTCCAATAATTATATTATAGGTTTTTTGTTGCACTACTTTACATCCGCTTTATTATTGGTAATATGTGTGCTAAACAATTATAAATCAAAATCAGAACGACAAAAATAAATCAGTAAGACCCGGTTATACTAACGTTACTTTGACTTTAAGCACTTAAAACTCTCTCTGTCTGGTTTTAAAGCGGAAGAGAGACAGAGAGTTTTAAGCTTTGCTTAAAGTCAAAGTAACGTTGGTGTAACCGCGGGCCTTAATAGAAACAATTCTATTTTCGGTCAAAGCGGAGCTCAGTGCTTAATAATACTAAATTTTTACAAATATATTATTTCAATTTTATGAATATCTGCGCTCCAATAAAATTTGTCAGACTTGTACTTGCTGTGTGCTAAATTATTATACATTACAAATTATTATACAAGTCTAAAATCTTTTGAACGTTGCTTTTCATGTTGTATAAATGCGGATACAGATTGGATCGTAACGTAACTCACCGCATTTCGACCTATTTATCGAGCCTATATAGAGAAAATGTACGATCGACTCTGATTGTTCGAAAATCGAGTTAACGTACTGCCGACAGAGCAGCCATGTATGCCCCTATACGTCGAAATAATAAAACGGTCATGAAACAATCAGCTACTGTAACGATCAACGATGCGGCGGTGCGTTGTCGTTGTTTCCAATCATTATCGGCTGTCCGCATCGGGCGTTTCAGCGATCGGCTAATTTCGGGAATAACGCGGGTCTCTCGACTCAATTTCGTCGCCCGGAAATCAGTTCCCTCCGAGCTTTCCCTGGGCAAGTCACCCAACGCGATCTCATAAAACTTTAAATTACGCATTAGCAAATGTAGCATGACCCGATCTCGAAAATACGATCGCTCGACTGAATATTTAATTCCGACGAAATAAAACTGTGTTAAAAGACACATGACGTGAGTCGGTAAACACGCAATATGTTTCCCCCTGTACGCAATTCAATAATTTTTTTACAATATTAATTGATAACAATAGTAATTTCAAATACTATATGTTCAAATATCATATTTTGCGCATATAAAACGAATTTCAAAGATGATAAACAGAATGTGTTTATCGTATGTGCGAACTCTGAGAAGAATGTTTTGGTTGTACCATCAAGAAGTACAAACAAAACGAATTCTGATCATATAAATCAGATTTCTGGTTACATAATTCAATTTCTATAGTTGTCTCGACTAGAGTATCTGATAGATTTGATTACGAATATCTGATTTGTACTTTTCTGGTTGAAAACCAAAAAGGTACAAATCAGAATTCCAACAAATGCAACAAAACTTTTTTTAGTGAACGTTTCACACAAACATTTGTTCATAATATCTATAGATCTTTTGCAATGCTGCGATGAAAAAAATTTCCAATTGAAAATGAATGAACCAATAAGATCCTGATAATATCAATCAGAATTCTGATTATCATAATTGAGCATCTGATTATCGCAACTTATAAAAATATAATAGATTTAATTTAAAAAATTCTGATTCGTCTATTTTTCAATCAGACATTTTCAATGTCCTATTTCTCTTTTTTTAAATAAAATTAAATTTTTTAATGTGTTAAATATTTAATAATTGATTAACTATTATATAATCCTTTAATCACAATTATGTAAAATTTAAATTTTTTTTAATGAAGTAAATATATTTTAAATAATTCTCTTATTTTAAAAGTTTAAAGTTTCGGAAGATTGCGTTCCGATATTTACCGCTACAAATTTATATTGTACGTAACATATACTACAGATTTTCAATTCTGATAGTAAAAATCGGAACGCAACCACAATCTCCACTGCGATGAGTAACCAATTTAATGATTCTTAAATGAGAATATTAATAATCTTCGAGTGCGGAGAGCGGTTTGCACGAAGGAAAATCAATGTGGTCGTCAAACGTAACGTCATGCCGCGACGGTGGCTTCGTTGTTACATAAACCAAAATTGACTCAGCCGGCCCATCATGAAAACACAAAGCGGTCGTGCGCTCTTGCGTTCGCGAGCGCCACGCGACTCTTCCGTTTCATGAATTTTTCATCACGATCGGAATTTAAGATTTTTCCTCGCGGCATGCCTGAGCCCAGAACCCAGAATCGAACGAGAATCGTGCGGGAATCAAAGGTACGTGGAGCTCGAAGGAGGAGCCTTGACCTGGATCGCGATGTACAAGAAGGCGAGTTTCTCTACCCTGAGTTAGCTCAGGTCGACGGTGCGATGGAAAGGACGCCAAGTAAAGGCGATAAAGGAATGAAACGGAGAAAGAGGAGAAAGGGCCGAGGAGATTCTAGGCGTACGAGATTATGTAAATTGGCCCGGCTCGTACTCAAACCGCGGTAAAGACGCATTTTCGAGGTAAGTTGGTAGACGTCGAAAAGTGTCGTGCGATAGCTCGTAAGGACACGTATGTGGAGAAACTAGAATGCTTTGGAAAATATTCTCTCGGTGGTTATTCAGGTCCACAGTCACGTCGATGAAGGGGTCTACCCTTTGTCATTCTGCGATGACATTTTTGGTGCATGGATTTGACTTGCTTATTTTTTGTTTATTAAAACTTATCGATTATTTTACAAGATTTTATATGAAAGAAAGATTTTGCTGAAATATCTAAACATTTAGTTAGATACAGATCTGAAAAGTTTATTGAACTATTAAAATATTATGTAAAAATTTCAAGCAATGATAAGCATAATAAGTAATACTCTAAAACATTTTAATATACTTGCAACATTCTTACAGTTTGAACTTCCTTCATAATTATACGTATTTTGATAATCTAATGAAATTATTTTTAGTATCCGGCTAAAATTTTGGATGCTTTAGATACAACAGATTTATTCTTTCTATGTAGAGTTACAAAAATAATAAATAAACAAATATTTTTGTTATTTATAAAGTGAAGAAATTATTTTGTAAAAACAGCTAAATATTTTGTTATTTTAAATATTTAATACAAAAATATTTGGTTACTGTTAAAAAATGCCTTAACTAAACAGTGTTGCTAAAGGCAATTAATTGTAAATTTTTTCCTAGTGTACAATGTGCGTGTATTTTAGAAATAATTACGGAGCTGTTTATGTAGACAGCTGGATCTATTCAACTTTAACAATTTTTAACAAAACATCGAGATAACACAAAAGCATTGGAATCTTTTTGAAAACAAAAATTTTTCGCATTTGCCACAATCGCACTGTATTCCGCGAAACTATATACGGAGTTATTCACGAGGCAAGTTTCGCGGGAAACCGAACTCGCATGACACACTTGCGAGGTTTTTGGGATAATTCTTGTAGGAACTTCAACAAATGCCACCGTAAAACACCATTTAAGCCCTCCCGGTGATCTCCGGCGTGACCACGGCTGCAGCTAAAGTGGAAAAAGGGTTGGTCCAGCAGCCCGAGAGTGTAAAGGACGATTTTAGTCGTCTTGCATCCACGTTGGTGCACCACAGCAATATCGCTTCTTTCTTCTTCTCATAATTTATGAGACACGTCTAAGTATCCTGCGTATTCCGTTCTCGCGCAATTGTCCTACTTTCTCAGAGAATTTTTCTCAGTAACGATATACGCCATCCAGTCATGCTAGTTTGAATTATTGCTCTTTTATATTGATTTAAAGGATTTAAGGAACGTAAAATTTTGTACAACTACACATAAATTAAATTAGCTGTTCGATGAGAAAAACAAAATAATCCTGAGATCACATTTTTGAAACTACGTCATGCATATTTATTTAATTCTTCGGAAATTTATTTTAATTTATTCGAAGTTAATCTTAGAGACGTTTTTAAAAGTTTAATATTTTAATTATTCTAATCATTGAATACTTAGTTAATTCTGCGAAAAATGTCAAATAACCCTCTAAATTTTGTAATCTTTTTAAATGTCGATATTAATGTCTACTGCTTATAAATAAATACTCATCACATCTTAAAATATTTTGTATAGAGCAAAAGAATACTCAGCGTAATTATTCTTTCATTTTGCTTTAATACTAAATTCACCAGAAAAATGTTTCCCTTTCCTTTTAAGCAAGGAAGAATCGTAAAAAGGCACGCTTATGCATTGTTTCTAAAGGATTATGGGAAATTTAATCTGCTCTATTGTTTCATCTTCCGACTTCTTTTATATTATTCTTTCTGCTTTAACTTTGCTATCTTTGTTCTAGCCGGAACATTTTAATGCCTTTCTCGCAAAATTTATTGTTGATTTTTATATTACTTACAGAACATTGCCTGAATTATTTACTATATTTTATAAAGACTTTGTATTACGTGGTAATTTGAGCGAATTTTATAATCAGGTCAGTCATATCTTTTAATCATAAGTTATTAGATTGTTATGAATAAGTAAAATAAGAGAGTAAAGATGAATCAAATATGGTCAAGATTAAATTGATGCCTAATTTAGATGTAAAATTTTAATATACCTTTTAATTATATAAACTGCACGTTAATTACTATCAGACTTGAAAAGCAATCATAAACTGAAGCTGAAAAATAATAATAATATTACAAATTTAATTGATCATTAATTTAATAATATTGCATATTTTTTCACAACAAGTTCTTTAAAGTATTTTAAGATACTTATTTGTATCATTATTAAATTGATAATTAATTTAATTTATGATATCGTTATTTCAGGATTCAGTTTATGTTTATGACAATAATCACAAAGTCTGACAGTAATCGAAGCGCAGTTTGTATAATTGGAAGATTTGTATAATATTTTACATAAAATTAACATATTAAAATATTAAATGTGTACATAAAAGTTTATACATAAATATTATTATAGTAAGCATCAAAATTCAGCCACGACCTATCTTTACTTATTCAGAGGCTTCCAGATATTCATGTATTAGCTCACAATTCATCTATTGTTCCTATAAACAACGGCATAAAATAATTCCGTCTATTTTGACGAAACACGTACGTTTAAGCCAATTGCATGCATTCACGCTCGAAGTAAGAGCGTAAATTTGACCGAGAAATGTCACCGCATTCTCCAGTCTTCTTTCGCGCACGAATTCGTCCGCATTACGTTTAATAATTCAACGAATTCCGACCAACATTAAGCTGTCCACGACACGTCCTCTCGATCTCCCATGTAGTCGTATCGAGCGTGGGCGACGAGAGTAGCACCGACGATGCAGGCATTTTAGAGGGAGCGAGACGCGAGATCATCGCGTCGAAATTGCTTTTGAATTATGCGTCGCGGTTAATGCAGTACACTACCGCATTTAAAACATAATCGCAAACGAGAAGAATATCATCGGCCTTTACATTTAACCGTTCGCAGAAACTTCGTTTTATCCCGCGCACGTTGTTGTGTCCAAGTTTAAAGAGAAAAAGACGAGTAAGATACGAGAAAAAGGAGAAAAGACGAAACGGATTGAAAATGTCGACTTATCAATAAATCCACCGCGAGAACTTCGCCGTCAAAAGAAAATATCTTTCTTTGGAACAGACGGATAACTGAAATACCTAATTTTGTTGGATAAAGAGATAGAAACGAACAGATAATCTGAGAAAAGAGAGATCGAGAGGGAAGCGCAAATCAAAATACATAAGGTAGAATAAAAGTCATGAAATTAATTTCTGATTGGGAAGAATTACTTTTTGTTATACAAACTAACATTATAAAATAAAAGTTATTGTGTACACGAAAAGAACGATTTTGCTGAAAGATTTAAAATTTTGTTGGATATACAGATCCAAAAATAATTTTGTTAAACCATTAAAATATTCGTATCTTATTGGAAACTCAAGCTGTTTGTTAGAATATCAAAATTTTTTGCAGACGAAGTTGCTCATCATTTTTTAGTTTCCAACATAATTATTTTGACGATCCAACAAAATTATTTTCAGATCTGTAGTCAGTAAAATTTTAGATCTAGATCTTTCAGCAAAATCATTCTTTTTCACGAAAAAAAAAAAAGATTTCGCTGAAGTCTTTAAAAATTTGGATATAATTTTATTGAAATAGTCAAACAATTATATAGGACGCTCAAATTGGTTGCTAAAATATTAAAACTTTTTACAACATTACTTATACATGAATTATATAATTATTTTGGCGATCCAATAAATTATTTTTAGATCTATATCTACCTAATTGTTTGGTTCTTCAGCAAAATTGTTCTTTTTGGAAAGAACAATTCTGCTAAAATATTTAAAAATTTAATTAGATACAAGTCTGAAAATAATTTTGTTGGATTATCAAAATATAGTAGTTTAAATTAGTTACTGAAATGTTAAAACTTTTTGCAGCATTGCTTATGCTTGAGTTTTCTACATTGTTATTTTATGGTCCAATAAAATTATATATATTTTTTTAGATCTGTATCCATCAAAACTTTAGATTTATCAACAAAATTTTTTGTTTATATTCAATTCCGAGTATAATTTCTTCACGTATGAGGCTAAGAAAGATATTGTTATGTCATAATATTATTACACCGTCGCTATGAACATTTGAAGTGCTTGAAGTAAGAAATCTTAGACTGGAACTTCGAATGTCTTCGATCTACTCCGACACTCTGAACGCTTCAATTACGAAACACAAGCACTTCGGCAGGATGGCTCGCTTCAGCGGTGTTGAATTGTCGGCTTGAAACGAGTCGCGAGGACGATAAGAATCGGGAGTGGCAGTTCTCCAGTAACGTGCTCAAGTCGAGGAGTATTGTTCCTTATCGCGCCGCGAATCACACGAAGCATAGTTCTCGAGCATATAAAGTGACGTATGCACGATTGGCACGTTTGATATCGATCTATGCGCTATGAAACGCGGCATGTTAAAGAAACGGCAAAACAGCCACCGTATCCGCCATTCGTTCGAGGACACCGTTACCAGAAGCGCGCTCACCAACGAAGTATAATCCAATCTCATGCGGAAATTTAATAAACCGAGCAGAGGTGGATTGCACTCACGTTGGCAAATAGAGTTATAATCGAACGAAAAGAACGAGACGCACGCACTTGCATTGCGATGTCATGTATCTGTTCAAATAAAAAAAAAATTAGAAAAAACTCACATAAGGGAGTTACATGCAAAAAATTAGACGCGTTCTGAAGCGCACATCGACGACGAAGTTCACTGCTCGGTGGTCATATCAATAATTTTAAACGCGCCGCTTTTTCGGTAAAATATTTATCCGCGGTCGTGCTATCGATCGTGAGAAAACGGGAGCATATGCAATTTAAATGATATCGTTTCTCGGATCATAAATATACCTAGATTGACGGGTTGATATTTGTGACGGGAGGAAAAATTGAAAATACAAAATACCGGTTTTCTCTGATGTTTGCTGGTAAGGAAAATACGTCATTTTTTTTTCATATTCTTTAAACAGATAAACTTGCTCCTCCCGCGTGCATCAGTAATTATAAAATACAAATAGTTAATGCTTGCTTCGCTACTGCTGAATAATTAAGTCAAGTCTATCAAGAAAGTAGAAAATAAGATGATGTCTCTTAACAAGACAAGAGTTTTCATTTTTATTGCTCGGCTGTCTTTGTCTTTTGATTTCTACGAAATTCTTCAGGAAATTAACGAATTATTTAATGCATTATTATTAAAAAATAAGTTTTTATTAATAATACACAGGGATTAAAAAAGACAGTTATTACTTTTAAAGATTTTTCAAACACACACACACACACACACAAAACGTCTAATTCTTTATTTAAGAACATTTTATTGTCTTAATTATTTTAATTGGCTCTATATTATATCAAAAAGTCGAAAGAAATAAGGTAAGACAGTACTGTTGAAATTTGAAAGACTTAATATTATCGTGCGTTAACGAAGCTCTCATTTGAGCGAAATTAATTATTTTAATTATTATCATAAATGAAGTTAATGGTTCGATAAAACGGAGCTTAAAATATGCGACAGTAATCTTTCTAAAATTAATCTAAAATGTAAGAGACAATTTCTCGCCGTACATTTATTTTATAACCACGCTGAGAATAATTCGTGGAAGCACACGAAGTTCGTTGTTTACCTTAATGTACAGCACACTGCTGTGTACATACAGCGTTTTTGTTGTCGGTCGTGCGTCGACATGCGGATCGTCTCTCTAGTGCGTTTGTGTATATATTACCGTTCGGAGTTGAGCAAATAGGTCTATTGAACTTATTCAATTATAAATCTCTTTGTCAAAAATGTCAAATAATTTAATTTTCTTTAAATCTGCAAATTTGAATTATTCTTATATATTGAAATATATTTATATAGTCGACAACGCTGTACTCTCACTCGTCCTTTGTTTGAATTTGGAGAGTTCGTGAGAAGATTACAGTTTCAAATAATATTTATATAGTATTCTTTTTTTATAGTCAAGTTATATTTCTTGAAGTATTAATTAATATCTTTTAATTAATATAAACTAATTATAAGTAAGTAGCTCATATATAGTGTCAGTAACTATGTTACAGATTTTGGCATTAACTTTGAAAAGTTAAGAATATATTACATGTGTTTTTTAATAAAAATTAAGAAAAAATTGTGAAAAAATAATAGATTTTTTTATATTGTATTTGAAAGTAATACAAAAAAATTTGGCAATTTAGAATCTAAATAAAAAATTATTTCCATAAAAAGTAGACATATTTTTTTTTATAATTAAAGTCAAATGAAAAAAATTCCATTTAACTATAAAATTGTATTGTTAAAAATATTTATATACATATTATTATATATTATTATATAAATATTGATTTTATTGAACTATTTCATATATATATGTAACATTTATTTTTATATTTATACAAAAACATTTTTATACTTGATATTTACATCGTTAATGAGATATCAAATGATCTTGTTTTTTACCATTGTAATAATAGCTATTGACTAGTGCGATTGATTTGTTTGTTCTAACGAACAGCTCGTAAACGTAACGAGACAGTCGTAGTATTCCAATGTATTTACAATTCAGCATACAAAATTTACAATTCGTCTATTTGCGACTCGAAACTTGATGCATTTACATCGTGAAAAATTCATAGCTTGTAAACGATTGCAAACTAAAAAGACACAACTAAAAACTTTTTATTGCACTCGTACGTTTGCTTTCGTTCGATTCTTGAGTGTATTTTTCGTACGCATTATTTTTTTTTAATATTCTTCTCTCTGTACTCTCACGAGACAATCCGCCAGAATGTGCGCCGAGCGCATTGATTTCGCGACGCACACGTAAAGTTTACCTTTCACCTGTAAACCCGTGGAATTTCATTGTTGCCGGTCGCCGCTACGGTAAAGGACCTTCGTTATCGTTGTGCGATCTGGATCCCTCGACCATCCGTGATTGAGAATTTTACATATGTGTGCTGCTCGCCGGCCTGTGTCGGAGAGAGAGAGAGGCATCGAGAAGCCATCTACGCGAAATTAAACGATAAATCAGTAAATCGTTTCGCAGTGAAGTGATTAGTGCCGGCAGTAAAGTCACTCGAGAGTTCGAGAGGGTGACCGAGAGGGTGGGAGGCGGAGTGGAGAGCCAACTCGAATTCCGTTCATAGGGCATAGGGTCGTAACGAGAATACAGGCTCGCGCTCTTCCTCGTACCCGTTTCTGGTCGCTTTTCCGCACGCACGCTCTCGACGGGGAGCCGACTAAAGAAGAAAAGAGAAAGAAAGAATGAAAGAGGAAGAAAGAAAAAAGGGAAGCTAAATCCGCACTTTTAAAGGGCGATACGCGGCATTTCCAGCGATCCTCCTTGCCCTGACATGTATCGATTTTCGACTTCGCTCGTACAATCGGCAACATATTGTGAGGTAATTTGCACCCCGGGGGGGTTACCCATGGAGGGTCACTCAGCCGCAAAAACTCACCGACACGTGAAATGAAAATTTATTCTCGTTATCCGCGCCCAGGGTGATCCTCTGGGTGGTCTTGATTACAAATAAATCCGCCAGCTGCCACTTTGACAGTTCTTTCTTTGAGTTTGTTGCGAGATTTTTCTGGTGAACGACACGTAACGGGGTGTATGCTGCTCTCCCCTCGATACCGTTCTTGGTCGCGAGAGGAAGTTTCACTATCCGTATGTTTAGTATTCATTCGATCCGCTCAATTAATTGGAAATCCATTTATTATCCGCACCATTTATTATTGGTCTCGTTTCGCCTTTTACTCTTTAGCCGAAATTAGTCTCTTTTTTTTTTGCAGGATTAGCATAATTAATTTAAATCATTTGTTCAATCAATAAAATGTAAAAATCCCGTTTATCCGTGGCATTACATGTTATGTTGCGAATGCGATAATAAAGAAATATATATTCATGTATCAAATAAATTGGTACGAGAACGAAATTTAACCAAAAATCTCAATTCACACACACACACACACACACACGCGCGCGCGCGCGCGCGCGCGCGCGCGAGAGAGAGAGAGAGAGAGAGAGAGAGCTCTACCCACGCTTAAAATAAACTTTCGTTGCGAAACTCTCCGTTTTTTTTTTACAAGAAACATAATAAAAACGAATCTCCGTTCTATCAGCTGAATAAAAATATGGTATATTTTATAAACGATAAAAAAATAATTAATTTTAAATAAATTAAAATGCATAAATGATACGCTTTCTTTTATATATTATCTCTTCCCTCCTATTTTTGTAATATTTTTACGACTTTCGCGATTCAACGTAGAATAGAAAACAATGAAAATAATCTCGATTACAATATATACAAATGCAAAAATTAAATTAAATTTGGACTGAATTTACAATAAAATTGTTATTACGTAGCTTGCAAAAACAAACGTTAAAATTAAAACGTTTGATAAAATAGAGTAAGCTCGAATAATATCGTATCAATTCCTATCCTCTTACTGACTTTCAATTTTTCGTTTATATTTTTTATTCTATTTTATTATTCACGTCAGAGAGCATTTCATATTATAAACGGGGTGAAAGAAAATTGGAATGTTTTGCTAACTCTGACAATCAAAGTGTAATAATCATACAAGAATTATTTTTGTATATTGTTTCCTTCCAAAAAACCTGTTAAAAACATTAACTGTAGGTTAATTTTATAAAATGTTTATAATTTCATATATTAAATTTAAAGCACAATATGATTATTGATTAATTGGAAGAGTTCATGAATTTAAGAAACAAAATTATAGTCACTGACAGAGTCAATATACTGAAATTGCCAATAGTATTAAGGGGATTCTAAAGTGAAGCCCGAACTCCGATGAGATCGCTATTTTATCGATAAAATGCGACATATCGACATATCTTTATAGGATGCTTTCCAGCAAGGAACACAGTCAGACACAGTGTAACACAATGAATCATTACATCCTTGTTGTTTGCCTACGTTAAACAAGGATAAAATGATTCACGTGTTACACAGTCTGTCCTTGCTGGAAAGCATCCATATACTACTATATCAATATCGCATTCACAGATGTACAAATTTTCTAATTAACTAATCTTTCATATTAAGTATCTAAACCTAATTCCAAGCATTCAACATTAATTGTTCATGTAATCTCTATAATCCAAACCAAAATTGTTTTATACGTACGAAGTATAAAACTCGTATATAAAGCAAACATTTATTATGAGTCGACGTTAAAAGTCTGTAACAAAACTGTAATTTTTCAACTTTTTTTGTTTTTGGCATAAAGTCGACCGGTTTAGACTACATTAGACTATATTTATACTTTAATTATGGAGAAAGATTTTTTAATCAGTAAAGGCAGAAAAATACTTGTTTGAAAAAATTGATAAAACAGATTCACTTAGAATCCTCTTAAGTTATAAATTTTTCTTTATTTTAAAACCATTTTGTCTGTTAACCAATCTCACTGCATTGTCATGATTTCGAAAGTTTCTCGACTAAAAAATAGCGTTTAAATTCCTACGATCGGATACCGCCTAGGGATAGCATTCGACGTATCCATAAACTTTTTACGACGCCTTTTCCGATACAAAATGGCTCGGAAATCACGTATCATATTTTGTGAGCGATGCCCCGTGAGATGATAGATAAAATCTTCGTATTTTTATATGTAACGTGCTTTATATATAAATGTCTTATACAAATGAAATTCAAACTTATTGAGACGTTAAAAAGATTTCTGTTCTGCAAAAAAATATATTTTATTTTATAATTTTATTAACCTCTACAGACCCTGTATACATTGCAATGTACATCTAATCTGAAGACATTATTCGCTGAAATTATTCAATATCGACATCATCTGAGAACAGATGTAGCATACATGATGATGTATATGTTAAAATAATAGTTAAAATTTAAAAAAATTAATTAGTATGAATTTAAATGCCATTGAATTGAATTTAAAAAAATTTTATGATTCCAATAAAATCAGATACGAAGTGGTTAACTTATTTTAATGATTTAAAAATAACAAAGTTAATATTTAGAGTAGGAATGAAAATAAAACTTTTCTGTCTTGTACCTAAAATATATTTTTCTAAAGTAAAATACGCAATTCTTTCTTATACATTGAAAAATATTATATTTACATGTAATCTACATATATATACGTATAGAAGTATCGCACACTTCTATGCAGTTTCCATTTACTCCATAATATACATATATGGATATATCATGGTGGAGTAGAAATATTTTCTGCCTTTCTCTTTCTTTAAAATTAAATTTTATCTTACATCACAATAAAAATTGAAAATTTGTTATCCTATTTCAACAGAAATTAAAAAATTATTTATAGCATAAGTCTTGAAATAACAATAATACAGCAACATATCTTTCCACTTTCTTTCTTTTTTTAATAATCTACCCTTTAAACATATCAAAATATTTTTAACATGTCTCTTTTGTATTTCCGAGCTACATATATCTCTGATGGTTAAGAGTTGGCAGGAAATCGATATCTAATCTCTATTTCAAGAGTGTCATTCTTCTTAAATGGATTCCAGACAAACTTCGAATATTTGCTAAACATTAATTAACATTTAACATGCCCTTTTACTATTTTAACGTTTAATAGTTCATGGTAAAAACAAAACCATTGTAGTTATATCAGTCATTACATATAGGTGTATAAAATGTTAAAAAAATTGTTTTTATGAAACATTTCTATTTAAAAAAAAAGAGGAATTTAAGCATAAATTTTAAAATCCTTTTTAAGAAAATATAATTCTTGGCAAACTGATTTTCAATAACATCAATTTTCATCGATATGTACATCACGTAACAAATAAAATTTTGCTGAACTGCATTGACCTAGTTGATTAAAAATTTATCGAAAACAACAGGTCACTCAAATTGCCTACGAATACTTCATCCAATAAAAGCGATAAAAAATATATTGAGGGAAAAATATCAAAGTGAGTAGACACACCATTTACATTTTATTTTATAAAACATTTGTTTTTTAATTTAACCGCTGAATATTTGTTTACTTGAAATTGTTGTATATGTGAAAAATATTTATTAGATTTGAAAGATATATATTGATAAAATATACGAAATTCTATAAAAATATCAAATATTAAAAATATTAAAAATTGACAAATTTACACCTGAAAAAAGAATTCAAACATAAAATATTTTATAAAATTATACAAATTTTATAGTTTTCGTTATGTATTAAAATATTACATTGTTATGAAATAAATTATAAATTCTAATCGGCATTAAAGATAATATGAACATCGAAACATGATATTAAACATTATCAAATTTTCGAAATTTTGTAACTGAACTAGGTATAAAAAAACATCCTCAGAAAGTAATCTGTACAATAACAAAAATAACTAGGACCTCGTTTAGTATTAGTAAATTTTCATTTGAGCTAGTTTAGTAACATTTGATATACTTATCGTACAAGTTCTGTTTATAAAATATCATAATATTTTATGTTAACAATGTGTTTCACATTTGATATTTTTATTTTGCATTGCTGTGGCACAACTTGTAAGAATCATTATTCTTTTACTAAAATATTAATATATGAAACAGCTCAGTAAGTAATCAGAAATTTAGATCAGTATGTTTTATCGTAACCATAGTTATATAAATAATTAACAATAACACAAAAAATTGATGAATATAATTCATCACAAGTAATCGTGCCAATAAGAGTCGACATATGCTGTTGATGCGTATGTATTTATTCAAGTATATATAAAAGATTAATTACGCAAACGTTTCGATCTTTTGTTTAGGATTATCTTCAATGCTATTTAAATTAACACTTTCGTCGCGAATGTTAAGAATTAAGAATTAAAACTAGAGTTACAATTAAGTCGCTTTTTCTCTCTTATATTACATGGTTCCTACAGATTAACTAAATAATAAATTAATTACATATATAAGTAAGTAAAGTACAGGTTATATTTTAACAAACTTACATGTTAAGTTATGTTAGACTGTTGTCCGTTCGACATAAGGATCTCGTGTAAAGATACGATGAACATCGATGTGTTTTTCGGGCGAAATAATTGTTGTGCAGAGGAAGAAAATCTCATGTTGTAAATAATATATCTAAGTATGTAGAATATAACAGATCAGTATCATTTTTTAAATTTATCTTTTAATCCCAACAGTATGTGTTGGTTTTTATTGGCATGATTACTTGTAATGATTTTATTCGCTAGAGTCTAGATCTCATATTATAAATATAATTGTATAATAAATATTTAGGCTTTCTGGCATTGTTTATCGTTAACATCATTAATTAACAATGAGGTAAAATTAACGAATATAGTTATACAATTAATTATATTGCAACGGTCATATGAGCTCTTAACTTTAGATAAAAATATAGGTAATCTTTAGTATATAATAAATCAGTCAAAATATATTTATGCAGAATGAAGAGTTTAAACGAATAATTCACATTGCTATCGAAAATATAAAATGTACTAAATATATTTAAAAAATGTAACATACAATGTTCTAGATTTTTAGAATTTAAACAACCGATAAACTTAGTTAAAAGAAAATTTATTTTATATTTTTGATAGGAACGAGATTAATTCTACTCCGTTTTAAATTTAATTCTGCATATTATCATAACTTTATGTAAGATAGGCGCATTAGTAAATGAATTTATTTATTTGTATAAAACATATAAATTTATAATTAAAAAATTATAGTTTGCTCACACAAGAATCATAAATAAATAAAAGTAAAATAAAATATGTTCTATTTTTTGTTATATTTTATTTTTTGAAACATTATATACGCGAACAAATTTTTTAGTTATTATATAACTTAAATCAGTTATTTATTGAAATTAGTATTGATTTTATCGAAATCTCTCTTGCGTTATTTTCGTCATTTTGTACAAATATATTTTTTTAGAAATTATCTAAAAATAAATGGATAACTTTAATTTAACTCAATTGCCGATGCGTCTATCGTAATATATAATATATACTTTTAAAACATCGGAAGCGATATGAATGGCAGATGTCTACCCAGAAGAGTAAGACTTATATTGGTCAAAGCCATAACAGTTGCCTTTACAACTCTGCACCCTGTAGACAATAATACACCATGTATAACAATACACACAACATACAAACATGTATGCGGAGCAGTCAAATCCTTCGACTAAATTAGGAACGATATCTTTCGATATGATAATAATTATCGAAATATTTGATACAGCTCAGCGTTGTGCGATATAAATAAATATAATCAAATACAAATATTCTAGAATAATAATAAACTAGACTAATATATAAATATTGTATAAAATATATAATTACATTGTTGCGTTATATTTAATATTTTTTAGAACATCAGTTATTTATCGGATCAGTCTATTTACATTTATGAGATACGTGTTCTTAATTTTCGAGACTTGCATTTATATATTTATAATTACAAAATTAGACGTCACAACGCGAAAAATAAATAAAAATAGCAATTTAAAGAAAGAAATATATTAGTGACTTTAAGAGTATTTTTGTGCAATTTTTTTTCTATTAGAACATTTCTGTCAGACAACACAATTTCTGTCAGAAATATATGTTGGATATATTTCTCGTATATGGTGAAAATTCCTAAAACATCATTCAATATAATACATATAAAAGAATATATATGTATATATATATGTATATATATATATATATTAGGTGTTGGAATTAATTCGTAGCGTTTTACAAGTGATGGGAAGTACTTTCATTAATGTATTTTTTAATGCTCATGTGAAATAAATAACATTCTTTCATTAAAAACGCTACGAATTAATTCCAACACCTAATATATATATATATATATATATCTCAGAATAATTTCCGCATTTCCTTTTAATCATCAATAATTTTTTATAAGTTATTATAAGCAAGTAAAACAGGCATTTTCACGAATTTCAATAAGATGCAAATAGATAACAAGATCCTTTATTTAATTTTATATGTATATCGAACTTTACTCTCTTCTTCTCCTTCTGCAATAAAAATTTTATTTGAATTATAAAAATATTTATAGAAATATATCAAGAAACGATTTTCTAATTCTTTGTCAAAAAATAATTTAATAATTTTAAATTTATGAAGAATTGATATAAATGTGGATTCGCGGAAATTGTGAAAAGCTTTCTATCTATATAGGAATAATATATCATATATATATGTCTGTGTGTATATTTAACTTTCTCTAAATATAATATATATGTTAATGTATATATGTATATATCAGAACTTTGTTTTGTCTCTTATCGAGCAGTCAGAATAAAAATATGTCTGAAAGATAATCTACTTCACAATTTGTGGAGCACTAGACGAGCATCAGTTCTTTGTCAGAGGCGGATCACGTCAAGAGTTAATTAAGCTGAGCTGATCTGATCTGATTCTGACGGAGGCTCAGACTCATTTCTGATCTGATGTGAGTCTAATGGAGAGCTGTTACTCGTTAGTAAATACCAACAAGCACTGAACATATTCAATGCTTAACGACGTATTTGAAACAACAGTTTTTCTCTTTATCAACTTTTATAGCCATTAAAATAAATTACGGTTATCCATGCGTGTGACTTATGCAACCTTGTATTCGTAATTCATTTATAAAAATATTTTTAACTTGTTTAAACAAAATTGTTTCTTTAAAAAAAAATCAGTATGTATAAATAATGCTGACAAAAACGGAGTGATAGAGAAAATCATTTAGGAGTAATCATTCCGATTGAAGAATTATATGATTAAGATATTATGTAAGAGTTCTGTAGATTTTCAATTATTTTTGTTTGTAAATATGCATGTATGTTGGAATTTCTTCTTTGATTATTTTTCAGAATTCATCTTATCAGTGGGTGGCCATCAAGTAACACTTAAGAATACACATGGATTTAATATTGATAGTTTTTGTATTATTCAACTCTGTTCAACGTCTCGTGTTATAAAGTAATTAGCGGAATTAATTATATCCAGTTTACATATCAATATTACTTGAAACTAAATTTTTTATCATCCACAAATACAATCACTATAAATTTGAATGTTTTAGGAATATTTTATTATTATAATGTTATTGCTCATTATTTCATACCGCAATGGAAGTATGCCCGATAATATAACATTAGTAATCTCTAAATCTATCTATATTCTATCAACAGCACTTAAACGTATTAAATATATTTATTTGTAGAGATCTGAAGAGATCGCACGCGCGATCTACATGTATTACATGTATGAGTGGATCATTTCATTCAGGTATACGATTATTCTTCAGCATTCACGTATACGATTGGCACTTTTAGAAGCGTAATATATGTGCCAAACCCCTATTATCTCCCAGAATTAGTGCTTATTTATGCGATCCTTTATCGTGGCATACAATATGGACTAGTCTTAAATTCTTCACGGTAAACAGATTGTCATAACAGTCGTAGATATCCTCTTCATTAATCGTGTCTTGTCGCGAGATCTGCAGCAGCTTTGGAATAAGCGTCCTGGATCTTTCAATTCTACAAATGACAAACAATCGGATTGTTTCAAATCTACGAGTTTATTAATTTCTTTCATAGTAATAAAATAAACTTTGCTAAACGATTTTTACGTTGTTTATAAATTCATATTTATTACAAAGTAAATAAATTGGTTGCTATGTGTATAATATTGGGACAAACAGTAAATAATAAAAAGTAATCAAGTCTTGCCAATTATTGAGAGCCAGATATTATTGCGTATCAAAAAATATTTTTCTGGATTTAAATTTTTATTGCGAAGTTTCTATACATGGTTGTTAACAATTTCGTAAAGTCATCCAGTGTATTATAATGAATTACATCAATCAAGGACAAATATTACATAATGGTTATCTTACTTGTGATCCAAATTCCATGTAGAGAATAAGACAAGATCCTCCTTGGATCTGTACGGATTAATCTTGTGTCTGTCGCCGTAGGGGCAGCCATCGGTGTTCCACCGACCTTCGCATTTGAATTCGCCTTTCTTGTTGCAAATAGCAATTTGCTTTTCTCGCAGTTTCACGCGATAAGGACAGCTCTCCGAATCGTCATTCGCCGTTTTCACGTTTTTCTCAGACGCGAGGCACTTCCTTGCGTCCGTCTCGTCAATCTTATCTGAATCAGCAGTCGAATTAGTATCGGACGACTGAGGTAAACGGAGATACCATTGACGAAGATATGTTTCGTCGTTAATACGACCAAAATTGCAGGGACAATGTTCGTAACATCGACCATAATCGGTCTCGTCACTGTCGCTTTTAGTGTCAGACTCCGCTCTGCTCCTGTCAAAATAATATCCGAAATAGTGATCCTGCTTGAGCTGAAGTTTGAAGAATGCTATTGTATGCAGAAGCTGTTGCCTCGCCTTGTAATCGTTCATGAACACATCCGAGCATTTAATTTGCTCAATCGTTTTGTAAAGATAAGTGCGTATTCTATCCTGACATCTGCGATGCATGTATGCTTCCTATAAGTAAAGTAAAGGATCGATTTAATTCCAAAATTCTAAAATATATGTAGAATACGCGAAAAATATATTATTTGTAAATTAAAAGAATATTAATTATATCATGTAACATGTGCGCACATTAGACAACATATTTAAGGATATATATTGTAATACACATATTTTCAAAACAAAAAATTATGAGATAGTTAGAGATAGACTATTTTAGATTACATTCAAAAGTAATACAAAAAATTCAGTTTAAAACCTGAATCATAAATTATTTTAATGAAAAACTAGAAATGTATTCTAATGAAAATGTAATTAAGAAATGACAAGAATCTTAATTTCTTTGTATAAGTATTTAAAATATTTAGAATGATTTAAGTAAGGCTTTATCGCTAAACAAAATTTGTTCATTTGTTTATTTACAAAACAAGTAATCTCTGTATCGCTATAAAACTTTGCATAAATCATCTTGAATACTTAAAGTACTTATGTAAAAAAATTAAGATTTTGTTGTTTAAAATAATTTAATGTTTATTGACAAAGTAAATTAACTATAAAAATGTGTTCAGTAAAAATATAATGTTATTTATGCAACTTTTATGTATGTATATAGTTCATTATAATTATAGTTCAATATAAATATTAACAATTTCTAATTTCAATTTACTTTAAGGTTATTGTATGGATGATACATCCTTAACAGATGTTGCTGAATATATAGGTTGTTAATTTAAAATATTTTTAAAGAGGCTTTTATTAAACACACCTTCGTCATGCAATTGGTTTCTAAATTTTCAAACCACTCCGAATGTTCCTCCCTCGTACTGAGCGCTGTCTTAGAGTCATCCTTATTCAACACTTTGTTCAACAAAGCGACTTTTGCTTTAAGATTCTCCGTCAGGAATTGCGTCACCCTGTCACCGGCAGTGAGGAAATCAATGTTCACGCGTCTCAGTGCTTCATAGAGAATGTCCGCATCTGCAAAATCATTCGTCCTTGAAAAAAAAAATTGTGCAACATTCTCGCACGTGTCAGTTAAAAATCGCGATCTGTTTTTTGCGAAAATGCCACGCCCAACTTTACCAAGAAATTCGCAAGCTTCAAGAGGCTGACAATGGATTGGAATATTTAATTCTGGCATATGGCCAAGCGCGCGTTGCATTCGTTTTTGTATCATGATAAACTTATGAATTTTTAAACCAAATGTATTTCGGAAATGTTTTTAAATTATAGCGAATACTAAGTGACAGATGCACAATGCAAAAATCTCACGAAGAGCGAAAAGCTATAATGAAAGCATAGTGTCAGCTTTATACAGCTGCGAATCTTTCGGTGATTAAAAATATCGTAATTGCAATAACAGCAATTGGAAGAATCGAATGTGTACGTAAAATCTACATGTATATTTGAAAAAATAATATTTAGACGCAGTTGTTCCACTTTCAGATAACTATGTGATAATTTATTTAATAGATAAAAGAAAGAACATAGGAGGGGGAGGAGGGAGAAAGAGAGAGAGAGAGAGAGAGAGAGAGAATGAGAGCAAGAGAGCGAATAAATTGACATTTATTGAAAGATGGAACAACCCAACCTGAATGATTCTTCTTTTTTTACAACAAATTCGGTTAGGCACACTCATTGAGCACTAGTGCACATTAAGCTGTCACAGATTGATGTAAAGATGTGTGTTCAATATAAATACAGAAATGAATTAAACCGCGAAATCCTCAATAAACTTTATTGCGCTGTTAGATAAAATATTTAAAAATTTGAAATATTTGCATTTTACTTTTACAAATTAAATCAGTGTAAAACGGCTTTAATATGCATTAAAATGCACTAGTGAGTAGAATCAAATTTCCTATTAGAAATATAAAAAGTTAATACAAAAATTTTAACAAATGATAATATTTTCTATCGTCTAAGAAATGACAAATTGTTCAGTTGAGTAAATTATTTCAGAATTAAAAAATCTATTAGACATTTTCTGTGTGTGTGTGACAACTTCATAATTCTTCCTAGTCCTTCGATGCTGTTAGTAATCATCTTCTTTGTAAATCTAATTCTTTAGCACAAAATAATTATCTTATTGATTGACTAGAACGATTAAAGTCATCTCAAAAATTAAAAATAGAATATTCAAATTTTGAATGTAACATAATTTTTTTTCTGTTATTATTGTGTAAAACGATACTTGTTCCAGTTTCAAGCATGCTTAATATTATTAATTACCGTATTACGTTGTAATACTAACCGGATAACACTTTTTCTCCAGGCTTTTGCAAGATCAAAGTAGTCTGTGGTTCCAATGTATGAAAATATTCTTCATCGATCAATGACCCGTCTAAAAGGAAGACATTCACTTCCGTTGGGTCGTTAGTTACCTACAAGAGAAAACGCATGATCGATCAGTGTTTACATTCTACTTAATTAATTCTCTTTAGACAATGGGTATTATGTTTTATATATTTACGTTGAAAAAGTCCTTTTCCTCTTTGCTCACGAATTAATTAACGTTCCCATGAATTAACAATTTTGAATTAATGGTAAGATGAGGTAATAAGAGAAAATATTCTATGTCTCAAATGTCAAGGCCATAATATAATCCTGTTATCTTCTCGAAGGAAATATAAATAATTTTCTGAAGGCTAAATACAAGATTTTCATTAACTTTTACATTACTTTTCTTAGTATGACGACATCATTCTCATATTTCTCTAGCGATTTTAAATAATGGAGATCAGTACTATAAATTGCCACGTATTCTATGAACTTTCAACTTTTCTCTTCAACAGCGAAGTTGTCAAAAGTATAAGTTCCCATAAATATGAGAAAATTATTGAATCGCATTATGTTGAAATTATTATCAATTATAATGCGATACTACTTCACATATGATAAAAAAGCATATTATATTTGTATTAAAACTGTTATTTTTGTGTTAAAATTTTTAATATATTAGGTGTTGGAATTAATTCGTAGCGTTTTACAAGTGATGGGAAGTACTTTCATTAATGTATTTTTTAATGCTCATGTGAAATAAATAACATTCTTTCATTAAAAAACGCTACGAATTAATTCCAACACCTAATATATTTGGTGTTAATTTATAATTGTATTATTTAAGCATTTTGTGTTAAAGTTAAATTAACATAAAAATTTTAGTGGACATTTTGAAACAAATGTCAAATATTAAATTTAACAAATTTTTCCGATTGTGAAGGAACTTATTTATTACGATATAATGTTATCAATACATATTTTGATATAGCAGAAACATTGTCTCGTCATTTTAAAATTGCTGCTGTCATAATAATTTTTTATTGTAGTAAGTAATACTTTTTAGTAATAATATTTTTTAGTAATATTTTTTAGAAATAATTTTTTATTTTATTTAAATGTAATGCGCAAGGTTTAAATTTATATTTTAATTTCTTTTGATAATATTATTCGAGAACGTCAATTTTAAAAAGCGAATATTTATAATTTTGCATAACTCAGGTTGACCTAACGAATTATTTGGATCGACCTTCGAGCCAGCGCGAAAAATTTTCACGACCTTAACATTGAGATTACTTCCTGTCCTTGGCCCGGCTGGTTCGATAGAGCCAGCGGTTTCTGCCGACCGGATGCGGATTTCAAGGACACACTAAAATTGGATCGATCTATCTATCCATGAAATGTCATCGACTACATCTCTTTCACATCAAGGACATTGAAAAATGTTCTAGATACAAACAATCGATATTAATTCAGAATACATTTACGTCTCTTTATCAGTATTTTTATCACATTGTCGCAGTTGTATTAAGTACTCGCATTATCATATTAAAAAAAAATACGAGATAATATTTAACTAAATATCACAATTAAATAACATTTTATTTTTCCAATAATTCGTATTCCTTCTTATTACATTATAAAAAAAATAAAAAATTGAATTGCTTACTAATTACTACTTTAATCACAGAAGTAAAGATTCTTTTCTCGAGAATATCAATATGTATAAAAATCATATTATTCAAGTAAAATACATTGTACATTGTTAAATATTTATAATGTAAAATTATACCTAATTTGAGTTATTTTTAATCATTTTTATAAGTCGCCATTACTTTTCGATATATTATTAATCTAATTAAAATTGAGTTAAACAGTTTAATAATTCAAGAAATATATTATTCATTCCAATTTATTTTATTTGCTAAATGCATTAATGCAGACGTAGTTTATATTAACAAATTAATCACAGAAATTTACATACAAACGAAAATTAAAAATGACAAAATATTATTTAAGAATAATTGGGTTATCACTCTTTTGACATCTAATTGTATAGCCTTAATATACAAATAAGATTTTATTTCTTTGAAAATTTTTAAACTGCGCCATCATATCCGCGCATAATGAGATGATATTTCAAGAATATACCTGTCAGCTTGCATAATTTCTATAGAATATTCTTGTTACTTGATGCGAGTTTCTGTACATCTCTTTAATGAATAGCTTTCTACTTTCGCAATGCTACATTAAGCAAATACTATGACCTATGCCATGTGTCTGTGTTCCAATTTACTACTTCTATTAATCTAAAAATTGTAGCGTATAGTCATATAAAAGTGATCACAATATTAATTGCAAAATAACTTAGAAGAAAGTCGGGACGGAAATAGCTAGAATATATTAGACATGATTTAAATGATTAAGTGCGCATAATGGAGAGGAAGAAATGCATTGAAGTATGTTGAGAGTCTAGTAAAGCTATACAACAATGAATCGTTTAATGCACGTGCACTGACCGCTATTCTTGCTTTCGACTACAAGGACAAATTCCACATTCCACAAGCATTTAATAGCCATAAATTAAACAGCAATTCATAATTGACTTACGATCATTCAATTGTAACTGCATCAGCCGCTGTTTTTAATCTTTATTGTATCGTGATCATTTTGTTATTATAAACAACGCGAGTATATATATTTTAAATTTTAAAAAGTGATAGATATTCAAAAGATAATTGATAAGATTTATTTTCTCAATATATTTTAGTCAAAAATATCTACATAATAATTATATGATGTTTACCTTGAACGTTCTAAGCAATGCAAATTTGTTTTTTTATTTAATAAAAAATATTAAACGAAGAGTTTCTAGGATTACACAACAAAGGAAAGAAGCCTTGGCGGTCAAGTTAAATCTTAAGTGCTTAATAATTCTATATGAATTTATACATAATACTATTTCATCATTTAAATTGCGCGCCGAATTTAAATAAAAACTCGCATTATTTACGTAACAATAGTATTGCGTATTATGTGAATTAGTATTTCAAAATATATAAATTCGGTTTAAATCTATGCCAGTCATCGGCATCTAAATACATATTCAATAAATGTAAATACGCGGCATTTACATAACAAACTTTGTTCCATTTTTGCGCATGTAGTTTACATTGTCTAAAAACATGTTGAGTCATTCATACAATATGGTTTTTGTTATGATGCACATACGAACGCATCATTCAAAATTACAACTTATCATAAAAAAAAGATCATGTATGACTATCATTTACTTCATATTAATATATACTTACATTTAACTTTGAACACGCCTTCTGTTTCAAATCCTGAAAATTTTGGCAGGCAATACCGATTTTTCGTGTACGATTCACATCGGTCACTTTGTAGCCTTTGAGCTGAAATAAATTTGTCATATTGGAAATTATAAATTAATTACAGAATGAATTATATAGAATTTTATATGGATAATTATTTAAAAATATTTATCCCAGTCAGAAGATGTTTTTTTAATTTAATATTTTATATAAATATATAATAAAGTATGCTGTGCAATCTGCAATGAAATATGCAGTTAATAAAGCCTTCTGACATATTCATCATTTTTTAAATGCTTGCAGAAAAAAATAAAAATTTAAAGAACGTGCTTTTATTTTTTTATAATTTGTTATACATCAAAATTGCACTTCAAAATTAAAACTATAACATAATAATTTAAAATTTAAACTATTTATAAAATTCATTTTCTAGAAAACTTTGTTTTTTTAACTGTATCGTTATAATAGCAATATAAAATAATAATAAATTTAATCAAAAATAGAAGATGATAAAAGAAAATATATATATAAGTAAAAATACAACATAAAATAAATCAAATAATAGTTATTAGTATCAGTAATTGAGATGAGCAGCAAACTCTGCTAGTAAAATAAGTTGCATTAAGGGACGTCGGGTATTATTAGATTATTTCAGATCAAGTAACCGCGTAATTGCACTCTACATCACGTTCAAGGCCATCGGATTTCAGAGTATTGCGCGTGCACAATTTCTTCGAGTGACCCACATTTTATATTCAATGGCGCCCAGTCGAGGCCACTCGATACGTCACATCAAAATGCAAATGTCATAAATAATAAAACCGCTAATATTAAAATTCATCAAATGTCCTCATGTGTGCAACTATTATCTATGCACACATATATGTAATAGCTGCTTAACGACAAAATTATAGCTTGGATACAATTTGTGATATGTCATTAATAGCTGCATTCTTGTGTGAAAATACTCTTTAGTAATAATCTTTACAATGCATGTGTTAACTCACACACACATACTGAAAGAATAAATACAGAAATAGTCTTAGTAAGAGTGTATATATTACTTTAGTAAACACAATAATATAGTATTAGCGGTAAAAGTAATAAATACTTCACTCTATATATATATATATATATATATATATATATATATATATATATATATATATATATATATACTAAACACTTGGATATTATGATAATTCGATAGTTAAGAGGATTTTTTTACATACATCTCATTCAAATATATCATTCAATAAATATAATTATATGAAAAAAAAAAGAAATTGCATCTTTAAGAGATATTTCAATTACCAGTCGCTCCTCAAGAATGTAATTAAAGAGCGCATTCTATTGTACTCTGATACATCAGATGCTTATCGCAACTAGCATGCAAGATAAGCAGCACGTGTTGCGTACCTCGCTTTTGCAGGACGAGATGTCCGTCAGACGGCGAAAGCAGTCGGCGATGAGAGACATGTTTCGTCGACGGAGACTGATGACGGTTGTCAGGCGGGAGAGAGACGAGGATGAACCCCTTCACCCGTATCACACCGCACCAAACTCTCCTGACGTTCGCTTTTACACGCCGCTGCGTTGCCCCACTCACACTGACCCTGACACTGTCGCTCTTATCGGGCGTTCACGGACATTCGGATAAGATTCGTGCGTGCGTAAGAAAATAGAATATAATTATTTGCGAAGAGAACAAGCAAGGGAATGACTGCAAGGAGAAAAGAGATCATTGATTGGGAGATAAATAGGCAGACAGTGAGAGCAACGAGGAACAACTGTTGCCGCATCAGGTAGCAGACGGACTATTAGTAACTGGAACTGGTTGTGAGGTTTCGTAGTGGGGTCGCTGTGAAAACGGCCGCTACCACGCAAGTACTGTGGAACTGGTACGTTAAGGACGAAGGTCGGAGGAGAGAAGAGTGCGGTGGGACAAATGAGAGATAAAGAGAAAGAGAGAGGAGGAAATAACGGTTCCAGCATCAGTGAGACACGAGGAAGAAATGCATTCCGGTTGGCATATAGGAGATGGAGAATATACATATACCGGAAGATGCGCCTGCGAACTGGAGGTTCGTTTCTGATATGTAACAGAGGGCAGCATTTGATAGGAAAGTAGGCGACACGAAGGTATCTCATAGATACCGACGTGAATGCTCCTCTGAAAAAAAAACTTGAAGAAAAGTATTTCTACATAAATAATTGTAGTGCTATTAATTAAAGATTTAGTGCTATTAATTAAATAGAAATATTGTAATAAAAATTTAAATATGGATTTAGGTACTTCACTATACAATTTCAAATATATATATATATATATAAACCAAAAATATCGTTAATTTGAAATATTAAATTTGACTATATTTTTATTCAATTATTTTCAAATATTACAATATGAATTAATAAAAATTATATTTTTATATTAAGATTCATACGATAATTAATTTTAATTTATTTACACACATAAATAAATTCTAATTAAACATTAAATTATTAAAAAATTTCAATTTAAAAATCTAAATAATAAATAATAACATTTATTAATTAAATAATTTAAATGTTTTTTTTAATAGAAGAAAAAATGTATATATTAATTAAATCTGAATTAAATTAAAACTTAATAAAAAATAACGTGTTCATTTTTTTTTTAATCCATTAATATATGGAAAAGATATGTCACATATACATGCACGTACATACATACATAGAAGAAATTTAATATCAAAAATAATATTAAATAAAATTAAACTACTGGACTCTTGTATTCTTCAAAAAACAAATTACAATTAATGTACAATGATAAGGATTCGAGTCAACGCGGTAAAACAAATAGAGCACTATACTATAATATACTAACAAAGAATCATCTCAGTTTACACGAAATAGTGAAAATCCTTGATATCAGTAAAAGTTGATAGCACAGATGTAAATTATGAAAAAAGACAAGACTGTATAGGTTGTAGGTTCCAAGAAATTTAATGCTAATGCCAGCGGCACTGTAACTTTCAAATGCCATAACTCGGAAAGTTCTTATAAAGAAAAGGTTTGTAACCAGTGCCTTGGAAACGTCTCAATTATAAATCTCAGCTGTAAAGATATGCTATGAAAAATAGGAAGTTTCGTTTAAGATTTTTGTGTTGAACTTGAAAGCATTTTCCAAAGTCATTTCAAGATCAAATTAATATCATCTGATAACTTTGTTAAAATTCTATTACTTTTGTTTCAAATATTTTTTAAATCAATCACATTTTTTTACATATTAGCCGTTCCAAGATTTTTACCATTAAATTTAATATTATATACTAAATTTCTTAGAACCTACGATCTATACAATCTTGTTTTTTTTTTTAATTTACATCTTATGCAGTCAACTTTTACTGATATCAAAGATTTTCACTAGCTTGTACAAATCGAGATTGTCCTTTGTAAAATTTAATAATATAAATTCTTCAATTATATAATCAAACTCTCTGGTTCGAATTATTTTTAACGGAGTTAATATTTATGGAGTCAAGATCGCATGTAGTTATATTACAAAATGTCGCATGTAGTTATATAAATATTCTCTGTTGTGTTTATCAAAGCAAGACCACTTTCTTCACGTTGCTCATGCAGTTACTTGACTGGATGGCATTATATTCGTGTCTCTACATCCAGCAGAAACTTGTATAATATAAAATTATGACGTGTCAAAAATAATCGTACATATCTTATGCATGATTATTCGCTTTTACATTCTAATGTTTAGCGTTAATTTCAATTTAAAGAAATTTAATTATTGACTATACATAATATTCGACTAATATTCATTAAATTTTTCATAAAGTACATGTGTATGTATGTGTATGTTTGTGTGTGTGTGTGTGCGCGCGCGCGTGCGCGCAATTCAGATTTTTTAATATTTTAATAATTTACAATTATAATGTTACACAGGGAAAGAATGGATTTACTAGAAATAAAAATATCTGAAAATTTAGTTAAACATAGATCTAAAACTAATTTGGTGGGTCGTCAAAAATAATTATATAGAAGATTGTTAGAATGTCAAAAATTTTTGCAACGTTATGTTTGAATATTCTACATAATTTTGACAGACAATAAAACTGTTTTAAAATTTATATCCAGCTAAATATATTAGCAAAATCGTTCTTTCCGTGTATATAATCATTTCTTTATTATTTAAGTATTGTATTAATTAGAGAAGCATTAGTCTTTGTATAAAGCGCACATATCAATTTTTATTCATGCCAATTTTAATTTAATATGATGTTTTGCGAAATGTCGAAGAATCGAAAATAAAACTGCGATATAAAAAAAAGTTTTTAGCGGAAAATAAAGACAAAAGAGAAAGTTTAAGTTTTAGCAAATGCAACTAAAAATAGTTATTTTTATAATAATAATAATAATATAATTGAACACAATTTCTTAAAATATACCAAACAATATATTTAATTATGAAAATTTCTGTCTTTGTTTGGATACAATGTTTATATATTACTATTTATACGTACGCACGCGCACACACACACACACACACACACACATACACACACACGCGCGCGCGCGCATACAGAGAGAGGGAGGGGAGAAAGAGAGAGAGAGAGAATGAGGCAATGCAGCGTAGCAGGCAATACGGCGCATTATTATTGTGTCAATTTACATTAGTCAATACTTCGAATATTAATGTTACTTGATGCAATTATGTTTAACTAAGATGTATACAAAATTTCAGGACAATTCATCTTTTTTTTTTAATTTTTATCGACTAAAAGTTAGTTTGATATATTTTTCTTGTAAAATTGCATCTCAAGTACATGCATATAATTTCGTTTCTTCAAAATCAATTCATAGCATTAAGATATTTAAAAAACTGAATTTTATACTTACTCTTTTATATCTACAATAGTTTCTTTAATTGCAATAATTAATAATTTTTTTTAAAAAGTGCGCGTGGGCAACGCGGCGCAGACATCGTTCAAAATGGAAAGATAGGCTGGCGCATTGAAGTGATGATGAAGCACGGATGTTATGGTTATGTTCACTTGAATAGGCTGATATTGCAAAATAAGTATTACATTTTTGTTTTATAAAACATTGTTATTCTCTTACGAATTTATCATATTGCATCAGATGTTCACGTTGAGAAAATAAAATAAAAATATACAGTATTTTGAGAGATTATATTTTGAGATATTTTAGATAAGGTTAATTAATGATTTTTGCTTTATGTAACAAGCTATATGCGATTATTTGCTCTTAAAATGAATTTTTAAAATATCATATTCTTTATGAATAAACTTATCTGTATTGTTACAGATGCGAATTTATACTAGTACGATGACAAAAGGCAGTTGGACTTCGGATAAGTAAGGAGATCTGCCCTTGTAGCAGTTTCTAAAGAAACGCACATTAGGAAAAGTGCCAAAATGTTTGAAATTCCAGAAAGTACCTTGCGAAGAAGAATGAAAGGAAATAATGTATCTAAAGCAATGCTGGGCAGAAGATGTTGCTTTTCTGTCGAACAGGAAAAACATATGGCAGAGCGCATTTTAAAAATGTCTAATATTTTTTATGGAGTCACAGCTGAATAATGTAAAAAAAATATCTCCGTAAGATTAATTATAAATTAATTTTTCTGTGATTTTACTTATATCTTGTGATATTTAGAATGCCAGAAAAGATATCTGATACCTTTTACCAATTATATTGTTTATCTTATCTGAAATGTTTATATTAAATAATTAAAAGTAATTTACATATTAGGTGTTGGAATTAATTCGTAGCGTTTTTTAATGAAAGAATGTTATTTATTTCACATGAGCATTAAAAAATACATTAATGAAAGTACTTCCCATCACTTGTAAAACGCTACGAATTAATTCCAACACCTAATATTTAGAATATCAATATATATGTAGATATACTATGTTCAGTAAATTTATGCTGATTAAAAAATAAAACTACTATAACTTTGTCCATCTTTCACTCAACCTTATATTGATAATCTATTCAGAAAGTTCCTTTTAATATTAACCGATTTTCTTAAGTTTTATGCATGCTCATTAATAATTGAACAAGAGAAATATTACTTCCTTAAAATTATTTCCTTATTGAAATTAACTCAAATTTAACACAAAATCAAAAAACGATATCAATTCCAATAATCTTTTAATATGAACCGTAATACATCACATTACATGATGCGGTAATACGACGTAAATGAACTTTTTTCATAATGCAATAATTTTATATATTACGAGGTTAAAATGTTATTAAATCTGTAATACAGTAATAGACGTCAAGTTCAATTTTAATTTTACCTTATCTTTTATTGCGTTTAAAACATTTTTCATAATAAATATTTCACTTTTCCTTAGGTGCGCCGCATTTCCTCATTTTCCTCTACCACAGTATCATGACTAAAATTTTCGTCATTACTTACATTAATATCATAAATGAGTATCGCAAATGAGCATTGAAAATAAAATTATTGACTTAAATAAGAAAATAAAATCTTAAATTATCTTCAACTTATATAAGAAAGTATAATAACATAATTTACAAGATTTTTCTTTGTTTCACAACACCTCGTGATTCTTATACATATTTGTACTACCGAAAGAAATTAAAAAGAATCATCCACAGATTCATCACCAACAGATTTTGAAAAATCAAAGATTTTATTAGTTGTTGGAATTAATTCGTAGCGTTTTTTAGTGAAAGAATGTTATTTATTTCACATGAGCATTAAAAAATACATTAATGAAAGTACTTCCCATCACTTGTAAAACGCTACGAATTGATTCCAACACCTAATATTTAAAACTCTACAATTCACATTTTTTTCTTTTACTTTATTGACTAAAATGTATAAGAATCATTAGTTAAAAAACAGGTTACCTTATATAAATAAATATATTTTTTTGAAATTAAATGTTGTTAATAAATTTTATTATTGTAATATGTCACTTGAAATTTTATATAAATAATAAAAGAGGCTTTATATTATTACATTTATTCTCATATATTGTAAAAAATTTTTTATATAGCTGTATATTATATATATTACAAGTTTACATTACTACAAAAGAAATTCAAAGCGAATTTTCTAAATATTGAAGGATAATGAAATTTTTTGAAAATTTTTTCATTTATCTTTCACTGTAAGTTCTGCAAGAAACATTCATTTGTTGTGAAACAAAATTTTTAATTAAAATTTGTCATTAACTCCTGTTATTTATTGTTGTGTATTGCATGCATTTTTTTAGTTAAAGAAAAAATTATCTGAGACTTTATTTTCTTTGAAATATTGAATTTCACAAAGAGGAATAAAGAAAGAAAAATAAAGACGAAATATAAATAGTAATATTATTTGTACAGATAAAAATTCGTGTAGAAAAATATTAAATTTTATAGGAATAATAACAGTTATTATCTATGCGAATAAAAGAGAGGAAGACTCTGCATGTATGTTTTTAAAAACTCTAATGCAGCTGCTAGACAAGGAGCATTTACTAAGGATCACTAAGGATCAAGAAGAAATCTACGATCTTGAGAAAGAAAACAACCTAACTCTTCTATTCAACAAAAGCCATGTTGTCGGCAAGATGCAGTTAGCATTATATATTATTGCGAAAGAATATAATCTTCTTGTTATGATCACGATAAACATTCTATGAAACGGTACTCCATGTAAATACATATTGTATATAAATAAGCAGTAAACATCGCCTAAAGCAAAATCCGAGAAACGCACATGTGATTACTATTACATACAATATTATATAAATTATTGTAATTCTATATGTCTTAACATTTGACTTTATTATAGAATAAATGTTTATAAAATCGACAAGCCCAACGGTTTAAATAGCGTATGTTAAAAATTGTTCTACTTGCATTTAGATCAATATTCATAATCGATTTTTATATTTAAGACTTAAGTACAGTCTTAATGAAATTTAATATATTTGTTACTTTTGTTATTGTTAATTCATGTGTACTTTATTCTCGCCCCTATTCGCTCCTCCAGATGATCTGTTATCCTCGACAGGGCGCGAACCGCCCCCTCTGCTTTCCGAGGCTGAGCTACCGGTTGAGAGCCCATCGACATTCGCAGATGGCATAAAGAAAATCGCGTAATTTCTGGAAAGAGTGACACGCTCGCTCGTGCCTGGCGTCCAACTATTATCTTGTGATTATGTGCCGCCCTTGAGAGCGGTCGTGGAAAGACGCATTTCGGTCACGTTTCGTTTAACGCCACGTCATCCGATCGCCTACGATCGAACCTTAGCTGTGAATGTGCGACGAAGTTGCGCCACGCTTGTGAGGTGTTGCAAATCTTAATGAACCAATCACAGAGTCGTATTAGCGTTTTAAAACTCTACTTACTAAAATGGTTTTGAAATAAAAATTAACTATGAATACTGACTATATCATTTTTCTCATCTGTGTTAATTGTAAGTGATAAAATTTATTTAATGCATGTTATGAAATATGCGCCATTATAATTCTGGGACAAAATGAAGAAAAGATTTATGAATACTTTAATGATATCTATATCATAATTAACAGGAATATATAATATAATTATATATATTATACTAATAGCAATAGTCTTTTTATATTAGCGGAAATGATGCTTGCGCCATAAATGATTATATTATTAAATACCAATTTGTAATGAATTAAAATGACATTATTCCGAGAAAAAGAAAGAACATCATATCCATTACACATAATTTACATACTAAATAATTATTAAATACGACGAAAGAACTAATCAGTATTGCGAGAAAAAAGTAACATTTAAAATAGCATAGTTGCAAGCATAATTGCAAGCTCCTATTGTCTATTGTATTTATATTTATGTTAACATGTATGTTTACGTTTATGTGAACTATGATCTATTGTATCATATTTTATGTTTATTACTCTGTTAACATATAGCTTTTTCATAAAGCTTTGCAATAAACTAAATTAAATTAAATTAAATTTAAATTAAACTGCATTAAATTTTATATAGCTTTTTAAAAAGTAGCACAAGTAAAGAAATAACTCGATGAAAATTGTTAAATAATTAAGTAACAAATTAAATATATTATATTAGTAGAAATTATAGGTATATGCAATTGTAAAAAGAAATATGTAATATATCAGAAAAATGCCTTAACAAAGAATTGGAAAGGCCTCGGGCAAGATTAAAGGAAAGCAACAAAACTGCAGACGTTACCTTCACTGAGAATCTTCTCCGCGACTTTTTTTTCATCGGCCGACCTCGATATACGCACGTAAAATTCGATAGCAAGTGTCTTTCACAATGTCTTTTGTTTTTGCTTAAATAAATCTAATATATTACAAGGCTCTTACCTATGCCATTTACTAAGATTTTAACTTATAAAGTTAGATACAGAAGAAAATATTTCACAAATATTACCGTTGAAAATAATATCGTTATTTACAATTGCTCTTGCATAAATTTCTTCTTTAATAGGTGTATATAATTACAGATTATTATTGCAAATATCTTAGATATCATATTGTTAGATCAAATATATCAATATATCAAATTAGTAAATCAGATATTAATTATGATTCTTTTACTGAACCAATTTTACACACATATATATCCTGAAAGAAATTTTATGCATTTTTTAGCAGTTATTGGACAATTATAATAATGTTCGTTTAGTAATTAAAAAGTAACATCGTACGTAGAATCTCAATTAAGATATAGCACTTTGCCTGTAATTACTGAGCACAAAATCTGAATCCATTTACTGAACAAAAACAGAATATATATAGATGTGTCTGAAATAACATCCATTAATTATATAGAATGCCCACTATTCCTAATAAAAAACTGAATCGAAAGGTCTTCCACTATTTTGCAACTTTCGCAATATTTTTCTTTAGTCACTCAATGAGCAAAATGTCTAAAATCGATGTAAAAGACAATTTTAAAATATCTTTAAGAATTCTTTAGAAGAAATTATCTTCAAGATACTTTACAAAGAACACTAAAAAATATCTTAAAATTGTCTTCATCGATTTTATCTGATAATCTTTTAAAATTAATATCTCGTTAACTGTTGTAAAAATTGTAAAATGGTAGAGGACTTTTCGACTCAGTTTTTTATTAGAAATAGCACTATATAATTAGTGGGCGTTATTTCAGATACACCCTGCATATATACAATAAATGGATAACATTTTAATTAATAATTATTATTATTAAGATTAAACATTAACAGGCAGGTTTACGCAAGTTGTACTTATTTTATTCGGAAAATTGCTTCAGAGCCATTGAGTAAAATTCTTATCAAGTTCATGTTCATTTTTTGCAATATTGTTACAACTAATGAGAATGCACTAATACTAAACAGTACATTGTTAGATATCAAAAGAACTCAATCCCTTGAGTCAATAACATTTCATTATTTTTAACTTCTACATATGTTAAAATCAATCCATTTTTACGATAAGTTTCAAAGTAAATATGTCCATATTAACGTTTGCATTTAGAAACAATAATAAACAAATTTAAGTTAAATTTAATAATTTTCTTGAATTATATCGTTTAACACCATTGTTATAGATAAATTAACGATATATAGGAGCAGTGACGATCGATAGAATGATTACGATTAAAAATAAAAAAAAATTGGACATTATGAATTTAACAGTGTAACTGGATGGAAACTATATATTTCTATCAAAATATATATATATATATATATATATATATATATGTTTATCTTATATTTATATATTTATTATTACGTATATATATGTATACTAATGTTATACATATAGTATATATATTAATGTTATACATATAGTATATTTTACATTATATAATTATGTAATTATTTGAATTTATGATACAAATATGTGTGTACATGGAAAAAAATATTAAAGAAATTATTTTAATTTATTCTAATATGTGATTTTTTAATGCTAATTTATTTAAAACATGTTCAAGTTTTCTTGATTATTTATACATATTAAGTATCTAAAGATTGTAATTACCAATATTCATAAATCAAGATAAGATTTTTTAATGAAAAATAGTATCACAAATACAATATAGATTTTTTTCCAGTCATCATAAATTTTTCCAGTCATTATTTGCATTAATTATATATTTGCATTATAATATAACGTTGTATATTTCAAAAGCAAAGCTATAATACAGGAGGAACGGGTTCGTAGGGAGTGGCGCATTGCAATTTTGAAATAAATTTTGAAAGTAACCAAACAAGCATTTCGCGAAAAATCTTAGGCGATAGTCAACTACTAATAAAATCTTTAACTAAGAAAAAATAAGAAAGAGAAGGAGTAAATTGTACATAAGTGTGCGAAAATATATATATATTCTTTTTTTAAGCGTAATCAATTTATTATGTCAAGCTTCACAACAAAATACAAATACTCTCATATTTCTATTATATTTCTTTTTTATATTATTACACAATGTAGATTAAATTTTTTCTGATGCCATTACACAGTAGTACATTAAATTACACAATAGTAAAAAGTACTTACTCTTTTTACGGTCAGCTCATGATCTCCATAAAGTTTGTGTCATAATACGACTATTATAAATATGTTTGCACAAAAGATGATGTAATTATTAACTAATAAAATATTTTAAAAGTCATGTTAAAGTAAAAACTTTTACACATACTCTAAGCTTTTTTTTTCTAAAATTATTCTACTTATATACATTTTATTGACGTACATAATTATAATCAATTATAATAATTATAATAAATTTTTTAAAATCCTTAAAAATTATTCACAAGATAAAAGTAGAATGCGAATAAGTTATGCATAGATCTCTCTTCTTGTAATGGTAAGCTTCTAAATACTTATAGCGAATTTGATTGAACACACTTAATGCATACTGTGCACATTAAAGTCATAGATAAAATAACGTGAAGGTATGTTTGTACATAAACATAGAGATCGATTAAATCCTGAAATACATTTTATTGCAATATAAGATAAAATATGTGTTTTTTAATTCGAAATATTTGCATTTTACTTTTGTACTCAAATTAAATCAGTGTACAATGGCTTTAATATGCACCACAGTGCGTACTAATGCTTCCAATCGAATTCGTAATTAGAATAATAATCGCAGAAAGGAAGGTACCGATCCGATAAAAACACTTCGCTCTTTAATGTGTGCGCTACTAGTGCTGCTGTCACTACTGCTCTGGAGGACATCCACATCGTTTGCGAAAGGGGGAAAGAACCGCGGTACACACGCCGTACATCCGTCGTGCAGTAGGTACGAACTGCCACTCGAACACACGGTGTTCGGACGGTGTCTCGTTAACTTGCATCAAAGACTAATTTGCTCTATTCATCTATCGTCTCATTGGTTTTTCCTATATTTTTTTTTCTATTTGCTTTTTTTATTTGTTATCTATCTATCTTATGGATCAATTTTATATGACTATCTGATCTCGCTTGTTATTCTGATCCGGCGAACGGTTGCGTCAACAACGAGAATCTCAGCAAATTGATATCGAGAATAAAAAACTAATTATAGATATCGAGAAATTAGATGTCGAGAATAAAAAACTAATTATAACGAATATTCTGTTAGTAACAAAGATTGACGAATTATCAGAACGGTGGATTCGGCGAATTATTGGATTCAAGACTTTTCGGAATCGTAAAGTGGCGATCAAAAACAGCTACATCGACTATCCTAGCTGGAGCCTGTGACAAGAAGCGGCTGGTTAAAATTTAGTAGCTGATTGTGTTCTATATTTTTATGTGAGTATTAATAATATTTTAGTATAATATTTTTATGTAAGTATTAATTTAATATTAGTAAATTATATTTCGTTCAAATAACAGTTAGAGAACGTTTACAATTGGCATTTTTGTTTATCCCTGTTACTTTGAGTTTAATTAAGCAACGTTTTGCAAAAATTAATTAAAATAAAATACAATTTACAGGAATAAACATTCTAAGACAGCAGCATTATTTTATGTTTTAAGTTTAATTCACGATTATTAATTTTGATGAGGTAAAACTCATTTTTTCTTAACGTCATTCAATTTTTTACTGTATTACATATTGTTATTGAATTAGGGAAAAAGTCCTTTTACAAATTACTAAAAAAACCTTTCCTCATTAATGTCTTCGTTAAAAATGATTTCGTCAAAATTTAAATTTAAATCAAGGGTTTTATAGCTTGAAATCTTTACTTTCGAATTTTTTATTTATTATATTTTTTGAATTTATGTGAGTTTTATAATTTTTATCTATAAAAAACTACGAGCTCAAAAAAATAAAAAATTTTCTATTTACTCTATAGCATGCTAAAAAAAAATTTAAGCAAATTTTTGACTATCGAGAAAGCTTGAAGTTTTTCTTACAAAATTGATTTTTAAAAATATTCTTACGATTTTTTGTTTCTCGCGGATTAAGTAAAAAGGATATTCTGATTTTATTGCTCGTAACTTCGTTAAAAATCATCATATCGCAATAAAAAAGCAGATATTTAAAGCTGAAATGATGCTCCATCAAATGATATAATTATCATTTTTTTTTTAATAGAGTATATGAGTTGGAAAAGTCTTTTTACCAACTTGTAAAAGACTTTTCCCTGGTCCAATATAAAAAAAATATTTAAAAAAACAGTAAAATACAGTTTTATATAAAAAAAATAATTTTTAAAAATAGTTTTTAAAAAAATATTATAGTTTTTTAAAAAAATAGGTTTTTTACATTTAAAAAACAGTAAAAAACAGTTTTTTATAACCTATATAAAAAGTCGAGTGTATTTTGCAATAATTTTTTAATAAATAAAATTTCTTTAAAACTTTGTAATTTTTTGAAAAAAATTCAATTCAAATTCATATAGATTTATTTATTTGAACAGATGAGTGAATTAAACGTACATGCTATAAATATACTTTAAACGTGAAAACTAATTATTTAGCAATATTTAACTTCTATTTTCAAATACAATTTTGAAAATGTGCATAGCTATTTCCAAATTTAAATTTTTCACTTTAACTACAGCTTACACTAAAAAAATAATGTAAAAGGTTTATTGTTTTACGTTACAAATAGAATCGGAAAAACATGTTTTAAACAAATTAATAATATACACAAATGTAATAATGTAAAATGTAACGATAATTAAATTTTATTTTTAAAATATTTTTATTTATATAAAAGAATATCTAAATTCTTAACTTTCTTTTTATTTCATATATCTCTTAATTCAACTCTTTATCTTTTTTTTTTCTTTTTAGATAGCTTCATAAAATCACGTTTTATTGCAAACAAATAATTTTTTAAAATATTTTAATAACAAATTAATTATCTTTGTGTTACTAAATTTAAGTTCATAAACATAAAATGTAATCTTAAAAAAGAAATGAACTCTTTCTCCATCTCAAAGTTTTTCTCAAATTAATTTATTTTTATCGATTTTCTTTTTAAAAAAGGAGAGTGAGAAAAAGAGAGATATTTTAAAATTTTGATATTTGCATTTAAATATAAACATTTATAGATATTTGGATATATACACTTGTGTAATTATATCTTATTGTTATAATGACACATGATTATAATTCTATTGAAGTTTATTGTATTCAGATTTTATAGTATTTTCTTAAATATTTTAATTATAATTTAATTTTAATCATGTTATTATTTAATAATAAAATTAAATTCATTTAAATTTTGATTATTATATATTAGGTGTTGGAATTAATTCGTAGCGTTTTACAAGTGATGGGAAGTACTTTCATTAATGTATTTTTTAATGCTCATGTGAAATAAATAACATTCTTTCATTAAAAACGCTACGAATTAATTCCAACACCTAATATAATTATATATTATTTAATGTAGCGCACACTTGTTTTCACCCATTATTTGTTAATACATTTATTATAATATTATAATTATTTTTTCTACTCAATATTGTATATGAATCAAAATTGCAATAATTCGATACATGCTTATTTATCTATCTACTTATCCATCTATTTGTCTGTTTATCTATCTACTTATATGTCTATTTGTCACGCTAAAAAGTTCTGCTCAATTGAATCACATAAGTATAGTTTGTCCTCTTTGTTTTTTTACGTTTAAATTTATCTAATTTCATAAATTGCTAATTTCACGTAAATAAAATTGATTCACTTATGCAGTAAGTTGAGAAACAAAGGAAAATATCATGATATTTAAATTTCTTCATAAATATAAATACATATGGTAAAGACTCTATCAATCACGGCACCTTCACTCGCATGCCAGTCTTACAGGTTCAATGAAATACTTAAGAACCGTTCATATCAGTGAACGGTTCCCAACGAAAGTCTTTCGCAACCTAAAATTAATTTCTTTAATGTTCTTTAATGTTCTTATAAATGTTAAATTTATAATTTATTTATATTAGTTCTTACATTTCTAATTTATTGCTTGATTTAATATTAAAGCAAGCAAATAATGTTTGCTTCAATTAACTACGTTTGTCATAACTAACTTTAATTTTAAATTATAATATTTATTATACATTTGTTTAATATGTATTATACATGCTATTTATTATATACATACTTATATGCACAATGTGAAATGATCCACATGAGATATTTTTATCTATTATTAAATTTAATATGTGATTGATTTTTAATATTTTTTATAATATTTATGGCATCCATATGCATTAAAAATTGTTTTAAGTTTGTACCAATTAAAAATTATATGTATAAATGAGTACATATAATTAATAAACAATTTTTAACTTAGCAAAAACTATTTATTTGGAAAAAATATTTGAATTTCATGAAAAATATTAAATTTAATTAGTACAATTACTTTATAAGTGCAAAACATCAGTATATATATATATCCAGTCCATTGTATTGTATTTATATAGTTTTCTATACATATAAATTCACATATATGGCAATGTTACGTATACCGGTTCTACAAACAGTTCACAATACAACGAAATACAACAATACAATAATTATACAATGAAATGTAATTTGTGTATTCAATGACCCCTTTATGCCCTCGCAATAAATTGTATTTAAAAAAGTAGCAACTATAGGATATATCGCATGTTCAAGAAGAGCGGTATACATATTGATGTTTCCGTGACAAGATATTAGGAATATCTATATATGTATAATGAATCTATCAATCGTGAAATCAGACAATTTTTTCACAAGTCTCGATGCCGAAGGACGCGTAAATGGGCAGCCGGAAACTTTTTAAGCACGCGACCAAGAAAACCACTGACTTTAACATGACTGAAAATGATGCATCATTATTTAAATACCTATCGACCAAAAAATTAATAATACATACGTACGAAATTCAAATAAGGAAACGTAATCAAAAGTTTACACTTCAAAAAAACTGAAATACTAATGAATTAAACACCCAAGGACTCCTATAAGAAAGATTTTTAAAGCAATGAGATGAAATATTCTCGTAAATAATTCGCGTTACTGAACATTCCAAGTTATAAGAACTTTTCTGCTATAAAAATTTTTGACAAAATCTAGTATCTATTTCTTATCAAAAATTAAAAGTACATAAAAACTTTTTTATAAAAGTTTTTTATAAATTCTTTGGAAATTTAATGCATAAAACGTTACAAAAAAGTAATTTTATTAAAACATAAATAATTAAAGAACATTAATTTTCTCTTCGGTTTTGCCACAATATCTTAAACGGGAATCAATAAATTTTTTTTTTAAATGAGAGTGTTAAAAATATTTACAAATTGAACTTCACGGAAAGAAATTTTTTTCTCAATTTCAAATTAATAAAATTATCATTTACGAATAAAATATTGTTGAAATTAAAAAAAAATTATTTAAATAGCAGTAAAAGCAAAATAACATTTTTAAAATCATTCACAATTTTTGATAAAATTACTTTTTTTGCAATCTTTCATACACAATTTTCATACACAATTTTTTTCACAAAATATATAAAGATTACATCTTTGAACAATTCTTTAAGCACCTTTAGTCTTCAATTAATAATGAACGTTTTATTAGAAGTATTTTTTTGTGTGAGAAAGTCCTATAAATTCTTAATACAGTCAATTAAATACATATGTTTCATATTATTTTCATTAGATTTTCCAAGCGTTTTAATTAATCGTTCGGCGTATCCTTTCATTCGCTTGTCCCAATTATCGAGACAGCACGTCATAGATATTGATAGTAATTTACGTGCACTAATTAATATTTCGATATCGATACTTAATCTGTGAACTTTGTGACAGAAAACGGAGAAAGGATCCGGATCAATTTTTTCCGATCGATTTCAGAGCGATGATGCAATTAGCGTACGAGAATAACAATATCACTGTTGTATTAAAAATAGTATGCATTTTTGTGTGCATATATTCGTTTAAGTGTTTTTTATTTGTTCTTTATTTGAAGCATCGCACGTGCAATATAATTCGTTTCGTAAGAACTGAATAAATATTTTGTTTCACATATTGCGACATGTGACTGCAAAGACGAATCGTGGAAATATGCCGAAACGTATTATACATGATATACAATATTCCTATGCCAAATGTATTCAAACAGTTAATAGAAGATAAATATTTGAATTGACTAAATTACATTTAGAGTTGTCATAATCCATAACCGCAGTTATTAAATTGATCATTATCTGCTCATAATCATAAATTTGCATTATAAAAGATGTCTTTAGCAAAAAAAAACCTCTTAAATATCTGTTTAAACTTTTTATTTTCTTCAATAAAAGTTTTAAGATTATGACAAGAAACGAAAAAAAACACAATTTTGTTTTTGCAAAATTACATTTGAATATACATATTTTTTAATAAAACATTTGCAATCAATAGGAATTTATAAAATATATCATAAACTCTTGTTTCGAGAAGAAATTAAATCAAATTATTTATTTGACAATTTGTCACAACTGTAACATAGCTTATTTTATTTTTTTGATTATACATATGTCATTTTTAAATATATGATCATTTACTAATTCACAAAATAAAAAGAGAATTTTTTTATAGGTATATTTTACAAAACAATTCTTGCAAGATATATTAATATAGAAATATATATGTTTTATAAAACAATAGTAAAAACTCGATAGAATTGCTTTCGACATCACAATCTGAGATGGTAATGAGAAAACAGGATCCTTAAATACTAAATTATGTTTAAATTGATATATCAAAGTAAAGTGAATTAATTAATTAACATTTCTACAATAATTATTAACTTTGGCATAAAAATTATTACAGTATGTAATTTGTGTTATCTGTCGTCTTTCGACATATATCGTTTAATGTTTCCAGATGTAAAGAAATATTTGAAAATCTAATGCGCAAAAGAGAGAGAGAGTATTTAGCATACCTAATACGAATTAGTAAGAATATAGAATTATACATAGTCATACGGTTGCCAGGTCCCGAGCACTGTACAGCTGGGGCTCGAAGATCCATGTGCTGAAGATTTCATATTTTGACTGGAGGCTGGCCGATTATTTTAAAAGAAAGTCAAGTAATAGTGGTCGCAAAACATGAACTCTGCGTTTTTCTTTTCTCTTTTTATTTTATTGAAAAAAAAAAGAGAAAAGAAAAACGCAGAGTTCATGTTTTGCGACCACTATTACTTGACTTTCTTTTTGTTATTAATATTTGACAACATAAAGTGTTAACACAATCACACTACGAACATAATTACAAGCTTTTTTATTATTCGTAAAATAACATAAACTGCGAATATAATCACAGACTTTCTTATTGTTTTCCATGTATAATAATTTAAATATTATTTACAATTAATAAATCTCACGCAAGCAAAAAACTGGAAAATTTTCCCGTCTGCCGGAGAGCTGGAGATTGGTCCTGAAAACTGGAAATCGGAATCTCCAGTCGAAATCTAAAGACCTGGCAACCGTGCACATAGAACTGTGATAAAATTCAATTTAGAATATGCTTTTCGGTTTTTTTGTTTGGATCATCAGAATCTATAAGATTATTTTTCTGCAGTCGAATATTAGATGTGATAATTCGATATTATACTGTGCGTTACCGATTCTGTCAAGTCGGTACACTGGAATTTGACAAAATCGGCAGCCAATCGCATGGCACGCAGCTGCAGTCATGTAAGCGCATTCAGTACCATAGCACTTTTTAGCATCCCTTCCTTCGAATACTTACTCTTCTAAAACTTCATTTGTTGCTCTTTCGAAGGAATGTTTTTGCAAAGCCACTTCGGTTACTACTGATGTTAAAAGCTGTTTTGAATTCTTTCCATCCTTTTTTTAAATTTTATTAACAGCTGATTCCGTTGTCCCATAAGTCTCCTTTACTTCTCTTCTAAGTCCTTTTGCCAAAGTTTTCAATTACTTTCAACTTTGTTTTAATAGTTAAATTCTTCCGCGGTTTTTTATTTTGTTCATTTTTTTCAGCTTCATATTTGTTTATTATATATTTTGTTTTGATATCACAAGTATCTCGCATCGCGTAGGCACGTTCGCACATGTTCGCACGTACGCCGCTACCAGTTTCGATTTCTCAAACTCCCTCTTTACCGCCTCCCGAACTTATTGCCTGTTGGAAAGAGAAAACTTGACACAATCGGCCTTGACAGAATCGGCAACGCACTGTATTGAAAAAAATTCGAGAGAAGACATTATCCGATAAATTTAAGGTAAATTTTTTGTTTATTACATATATACCATATGTACGGTAAATCATAAAAAAATTCTTACATATTGATACATGTGTAAAGTATAGCCTACAGCGCAATGAATATAAAATATCAATAATTATATAAAAATTAAATTATAAGAATAATACGTTCATTTTTCATTTTTTTTTTATTATATTATATTACTCAAAGTTACCATACTTTTATTAGTTAGTCATTAATGATGGTATAAATTTAGGAAATAAAAAGATTATAGAGACACGATATATATGATAAATCATCATAAAAAAATTCTTTACATATGATTATATTGATGCGTATATAACTTGCAGTGCAAGCAATAAAAAAACTCTTACGTGTGTGTTTTTCTTTCTGATCAGAAAATCTTTTTGAAATCTTTCTTCTGAGCCTTCATTTGAGTAGATGACATTTATTATCATCGCCCTTTTTTTATTTAATAATTCACTTTGTTGAAAAAAATCTAAATAATTTGCATGATTTTCAACGAATTATTGAATTAACTTTATGCTCAATGAATATAAAATATAAAGATATAATGCGATAGATAAATATGCAATAACTCCGGTAAATACGCCGCGCTGAGATTTATACTGCAGAAAAAAATAGAAGAAATAGAGGTAATTTTCCAGCAAACTACTCTGTTACATGCCTTTATGTTATATTAGTACTGTATTACAATTTCAGTTTCTTACTATTAATATTAATGAAATTATTGTGAGTTAAATCGATTTGTCACTGTGTTAAATAGCACCATTATAAATTATAATGTATATAAAATGATATGATTACTATAAGACGTGCAAAAGATTAGTGGTTATTTCGTGATACATGAGTGTAGAGGAATAATAAAGGATATTGTATAACAAAATACAAGTATTTTGATCTTGTATTCTTTATTATTATTCTTTATTATTTAATTTTTTGTCTTGTATATCCCATCTGTTTGGAATATGTGGCATTTTTAATAGGCAGGATTTATGCCCAAAGCATACAAAGTGTGCAAATTGAATTCAGTACACTAAATACAATAAACGCATTACATAAAATATGTATATCCTGTTATAACACTTGTAATACATCTGGGAAAATTGTAATTATTATTTATTACTTCATATACATATTTATCATTCTTATTCCTTAACTTAAAACTTTATAAACGCATTTTATAAGTTATTGTGCCATCTTATTAATATGCATTATAAATTTTTCATGAGCCGTACATATCTCCCCTTCTCTTATGAGTAGCCATATATCCCACCCTCTGTCGGATATATGGCAAAAATGCAAGGGTTTAAAAAAGTTTATTTTTTAATGCGAAATATAAATATTTCAAATTTCTAATATTTTTTTCATAATAGACAGTACAGAATTTTTACTGATATAGTTTGTTTACTTTAAACATGGTAAATAATACTTAATAAATTAAGTTTTGATAGGTGCAGCGTATATATCGGAGTTACCCTAAATAGACCTAGAACGATCAAAAAATCTTCACCTTTAAAGATGTAATCAAATAGAATGCAAATTAGAAGTCGCTGAAAATTAGATAATGTCTGTTACATAAGCGTTATGTTGTATTAAAAAAAAAATTAATTTTTAAGAAATACAATTGCATTCCTGAGTTATATAATAAATACGTATAACATATCGGCAATGAAAACGTGTTTATTATTGATACCGTGACACACTTTATCCATAAAAATAATATTCTTTAGGTTACATAAAAAATGGAATTTCTTTTGCATAGGTAGTAGCTATTATTTTAGAATGCAATACTTTTTCATACTTTCAAAAAGTGGTCTTTTCGTGATCGTTAAATATTTCTCATTACATGATTAGACTTTATAAGCTGCTTTTTAATTAAAATTAAGTGAGTAATTGTTATGTTGATACTAATAAATTTTGTAAATATTTAACAAACGGTTTGAAATTATTGTTTTGAATCACATAAAAAAGTAAATCCCCGTATTTATTTACATATTTACGTTATTGTGTTTATATACATATGCGTATCTATGGATTAAAAATGAGACGATCATGTTATATTTAAAGTCCTACCTAGAAAATGTGAATATTTTGTTTGTAATTATATTTTGATTATGAATTATTTGCATAATTGCGGTTATATTTGCAAAAGAATATGCAGTTACGCAATAAAATTACGCGACCAATTATAGACTTCTTAGTGGTAAATTAGATCACTGCAGAACCGCGCTTTACGCACGTTATTTAACATTTTATTCTTTTAGCATTTACTATACATACTTAATAATTGCTTATATATAAATGCATACAATTAATATTGTACTATTTTTGTTACACTGTTAAACATACTCTTGATACATACAATTATCAAATGCTATGACAATTGCTTATAAAGTAAATGCAACGAGAGAATCAATCGACACATAATAGTTCAAAATCTAAAAAAGTTGGCAAAAAATCAAATTATCAAGTTTTGAGATTTCAACTTTTAAATTATATGATATATAATCCCAAATATAATATATGATATATGATATATAATAATATATAATCCCAAATATCTGTATAAACTTTGATATACAACCAAACAGAATGTATTACATTTTCTTACATTAACAATTTTATTTATATAAATTCGTTATCTTATGCTGTATAAAAATATGTGTGCAAATATTTATGAAAGAAATATATCTCGTTTCTTATTCACTTTTTTTTATAAATTTATACAATTTCCAGTTGAAGCAAACTGTGCACCAATTAATTATTTGTTGGTCTTAAAAACATACAGTCTAAACATTTAGCTGGAATGATATGTGACACTGTACAATGATGTACAATATTTGTTTTATTATTAAATATATTAACGATTTAAAAACGTTTACTTAAAATTAAACAATTTAATACACGTGTTTTATAGCATTTTGTAAATGCAATATTGCGCTTTTACTAATATAATATTAACAAGTTATAGATTTTTAATTCTTTTGCATAATGCACTAATAACGGACATCTAGTATAAAAGATAGCAATATTAACAAAAGTAAAAAATTGTAAGTAAAAATCGATTGATGAAATTATTAAATACACATGGAAGGTGAAATCGCCTCATTCAATAAAGACTGCTCTTCGTGCCTAATGATATTTCTTGTGAATTTATATAATTTCTTTAATTTCCAGATTTTTAAAGATGCATATTAGCATTAATAGTACTAAATTGCTTGAGTCAATTAATTTATAATATTACTACTCTATCTTTAGGACTATATTTCGAAACCGACAAATAATACTGTCCAACAAAATTTGACTTTTTTTTGTCTTTGGCACGTGAAATGTTATTTCTCGAGGATTTTTGGAGTTATAGATTTAAATTCATGTTTAGAAAAATTCTATCACATCACATTTTCGAGAAAAAATTGAGATAATATAAATAAACATCGTTTTTTACTTATATTATCCCAATTTTTTCTTCTTTTATATTTTGGAAAATTATTGCGATTAAAGGAATTTTATTTTGTCAATTTTGTAAAGTTTTTTTATTTTTAAAATGAGTTTTTTGTTTCTGTATGATTTTTATGACTAAGATTTGATGTTTGTCACGTAAGTTTGAGGTTAGACATACTTCCCTGAGTTGCCGCGCTGCGGGTTTACTATGACACTACCGTGTTTCTTCAATCGTGTATATCTAATGTTTATTTTGAATTGTGTTTCTTATTGCACCTGACATTTCAAGGTTAGCATTATATTTGCTATTAAGATCATTTAGCTAGTATATGCTTCTAAAATGCAGGTGGAGGCGATCTTTGTTGATCCTTCTTTTATATTTTCTTTTTTATTTAATTTTTTAATTATTTTTCATTCTTTTTTATTTTTTATTGTTTTTATTTTTAATATTTCGTCACATATCTTTCCCGATATTGAATAAGCGTCAGGCAATGATAGCTTTAAATTCAAACTCACGCAACCTCGATCATAAAAAATCGTATAGAAATAAAAAAACTCATTTTGAAAGTAAAAGATAGTATTTTAAGACAGAGAGAATGTAGACACAATTGTCAAAATAAAATTTTTTTAATCAGTACTATTATAAATATGAAGAAAATGATCATTTTTCGCCTATATTATTCTAACTTTCTTGAAAATGTGATGTAATGAGCAAATTCTGAGGACAGCAGTAAGTTTTTAATGTTAAAAAATACTTCGGAAATTTTTGAGTAAGTCAAAGACAGTGTAATATCGATGCGTAGTTCGCTTGAACTGGAAATTGTATAAATTCACAAGAAGTATGAATAAGAAATGAATGATGTTTTACTTATAAATGTTTACATACATGTATTCTTTATATAGCATAAGGTTAATAAATTTAAATAAAAACTTATTGATATAAGAAAATGCAGATTCCCTTTTATTTCATATTACAGTTTATAGCAGAAAAAAGATGATGATAAAGATGAGAATTTAGATAGTAGCCCCCTTCTAGTTGCCCCCGACAGAGTATTAGATAAGTTACAAAGTGTAGAGATTTTGCACTCACAGTTTATATAAATATTAATATAGATACTTCCATTGCATGATGCGTCCATTGCATTATTTATTGTTTAAGTGTAAAAAAATTTTGGCAAAAATATTGTGAAATGAAATCACATGATACTTAATTTCTTGAATGATAACATTCATTACAGTCATGCCTGCTGTGATATATGTTAGAATTCATCGTTAAAGCATTGTGCGCTGCATGTTGCATATACATACATGATTTTTATATTATAGATTTTTTTAGAGCTTATTTCCTTGTATACACCAATCAAAAGAAACCATTGCTAATTTCATAGTTAATCAAACGAAAGACTATATACATCAAAGCAAGCATAGCAGCATGCACAAGTGTATGAATATATGCATGCTTATCATTCAAGAAATCGAGCATTGTGTGATTCCATCTTAATAGATATTTTAGATATGCTAATATAGTTTTTCTATTACATATGTTATAAACTGTAAAAAATAATCGAGAATGCATCACATCATGTCATAATTTTTATATTCGACGATTTTATGTAAATTCTATGTAAATTTATTGATTATATGCTATATAAAAAATCTATTTACAAAAGAAACATTTGTATTTACATGCTTACATTTTTTTAATAATAGTATCTTTTAATTAGAATATCATGTATTATGCAAACTGAAAATCTACATCTTATTAATTTTGTATTAGAAACGCAATATATACTCACAAAACGCTATGAAATATTATTATGTAAAAGATATTTGGGATAATATTTAATAGTTACTTTTTGATCATAAATACATTGGCAATTTAAAAATATTTGATCAAAATTGAACAATTTAATACGTATATTTCATAGTGTTTTGTGAGTATTGCGTTTCTAATACAAAATTAATAAGATATAGATTTTCAGTTATATAATTAAAAGTTTTTTATTACATAATTTAAAAATTAATTGAAATCAAAACTTGAAAAATTAATCTTTTATCAGCTTTTAATTTTATATCACTATGCGGCATTATGAAAAACAACGATAAATTTTAATATATGCAAGTAATCGACTTTATATGCTTTTTATAAGAAAAAAATAAGAATTAATAGAATTTAAAATGTTATCGTATTATTTTATAATGTTATGTTATGTGTTTATTTTCCTCGATATTATTATAATTAAATAATTTATTATAATTAATTTTATTTTACGTTAAAATGTCACAATTATTTACGACATATGTTTTAAAAAATTTAACGCAATTTAATATAATAGCGATATTAGGTACATGTTAAAATAGTTATACTTTATGATTAATCAAACATATTTCACAGCTGAAAACGTTTAACTTAATTTTTGCGGCTCATCGACTGATCTCAATATGAAACACTCGCGAGAAGGTATTCTGACTTTTCTTAATCTCAAAAGGAGCGACTTATTCTTATAGAATTATACATACACAAGTACATCCACCTTTAGCGAGATCGCAATGTTTTTTTATTCGGAAGTGTGCGTGCGTGCGTGCGTACGTGCGCGCGCGCGCGCGCGTGTGTGTGTGTGTGTGTGTGTGTGTAAAAATATACATATAAGAATATACACATATAAGAAGAAAAAATAAATTATTTGTACTTTAATTGTCATTACAAAGCATTTATTTTTAATATAACTTGCTTTAGGTTTTAATTACTATGTACTTATTGTAAGAAACGAATTATCATCGATTTATACTTAATTTTTTGCTTCAAGGTTATTTATCCAAGAGTCTGAATCGCTCTATAATTACATAATAAATAATGAATAGGGTATTTCCTTAATGCAACTTTTATTAATGGAGCAATGCAAAAGGTGCCAAATTCGATATAATTTTATTTCTTCTTTGTTTTTAATTACATTCAATAACATATCAATTTCTATTTAATATTGAAATAGAAATGTTAAATCAATTTAAGTCGAGGACGTTCATAGGTATAATAGCAATGATGTATGTAATATAAAATATGGTATTCTGCGAAGAGAAATTGCCTTTTTTTCTCTTGAGCAGCGGTTAACCACAGAAATTTGGCCACAGTTATCGTCGTCCTTCAAAGATCTTGATCGTTACTTTTAAAGCCCGTTGTTAAACGACGATTTATTACTAATAATTTCATAAGACAACATTATGACTAGTCGATTCTTGCGACACGCTTGTTATGGCACAAGTGTCATTATCATTATTTGTATTGAACTACATTAACGATGAAATGATTGGATACGTTTTTTTAACTATTCGGTACTTACGTAACATTATAATATGTGGTCATAGAATTACGGTCCATTATTAATATTAATCCCGAATCTTTCGCAAAAACTGCAAAAACTACTTTACGTCAGTAAAGTAAAAAAAAACTGATCTAAGATGGTAAAATTAATCTTTTCAACGATTCAAAATCAAGATGATAATAAAAATGACAAAAATTATTTTATTATTGCAAATTATTACATAAAACATTATTTCTGTGAATCTCTCAAGAGATTGACATCGTATGATTGATTTTGAATCGTTGAAAAGATTAGTTTTAGTATCTTAGGATCTATATTTCAATCTCTTTTTTTACTTTACTGACGTAAACATGTGGTTTTTATAAAATATTAATATAATAATAATCCGGACATTCCGGATTATACTAATAATAAATCGTAATTCTCTGATAAGAATAACATAATAATATAACATGCAGATCAACCGATCATTGGGGAAGTCTAATCTAATCTAAAGTTTGATCTGTGCAAGGAGAATAGTAATAAGGAAAGACATTATTAGTTTCAACAACAGAGAAAGTTAAGACTTTTATATAAAATAAAATTCAACCTAATCAAACAAAGAGCATATAAATCTAAGGTCTTTTTAGCAGAAATGATATTAAAATTTTCTTACATATATTTGATAAATTTTTTAGACTTAATTAATCCATCCTCAGTATATTGATCGCAATGATTACAAAATTGATGACTTACAGATACATAATATAATTTTCTACCTATGTGTTTGTATCGATGAAAAATGTGTATGTGTGTGTGTGTGTGTGTGTGTGTGTGTGTGTTTTGTGTTACAATAATTTCTCTTATTTGTAATGTAGTGCATGAGTTGATTCACACACTTAATTTTCAATCAACAACCAAACCAATCACCATTAAGAAAGAAAGTAGTAACAGTTTCTAATGTGAATCAAAATAATCTCTTTCCTAAATTTTTCACAATACCATCCATTAAGAACATTTTAGAGAAATTTAAAACTATGTTTAAAAAAATTGAATTTAATATTGCTTATAAACTTATACTTGACTTATTTAATAGACATATAAAAATAGGCAAAGACAAGTTTGAAAAAATGATACATACTAAAGTGATGTATAAAATCAACTGTCTTGATTGCGAGGCTACATATGTAGGTCAAACAAAAAGGCAATTACAAATCAAAGAACATATTAGATATAGATATAAAAAAAATTGCAGGGTTGTTATCAATTATATCTGGTCATTGGGAAAAAAATCACGAATTTGATTGGGAAGGAGTTCCATTTTTGACATAGAACCCTCATATTGTAAAAAGATAATTTCTGAAATGATTTACATGAAAAGTAGAAGTTTGATATTAGTAAACAGAATAACATAGAAAAATTAATCATTTTAGAAATTATTATATGTATATATATATATATATATATATATATATATATATCCCCATTTTAGAGAGAAATTCTCCCACTTAATACTGTAATATTTCCCTCTCTTACGGTTCCCTACTTCGTACAAAACATATATTGTTCCACAAAGATTACCTCTCTCTCAATCTTTGTCAGGACAGCTTTATCATCGTTTAATTTATCTCTATTGAGAATAAAATAAATTATATTCCTGGATTAATACATCAGTTTATCAGGTAACAACTTTTTTAATTTATATTCAATATTACGATTTAGTGGATGGATTAAATTTACAAACTTATATACTATATTACAAATAAGAAAAATTACTATAACGCATTCTTCATCGACACAAGCACATAGATAGAAAACTATTATGTATCTGTTGTATCAATTTTGTAATCAATGCGATCAATACACTGAAGATGGACTAATTAAGTCCGAAACGTTTATGTAAGAAAACTTAAATATAATTTCTGCTAAAAAGATCTTGTGTATATAGTATGCTTTTAGTTTATTTAATTCTTTGAATATTATTAGTTTTGCTGCAATTATTATAGTAATCTTGTTTACCTTGGTACAAACTTGACTTAGATATCTTTGACCCGATAATAGATACAAACTCCAAATTTTTGAAAATATCGCACATAACAATAACATTGTGTCGCAAATTTTGTCAGTTCTGCTCCTATTACCTGATATATTTCTTTATACGTGAAAAATTATTCAATAGATTGCAAAATATTAAACAGACGTTACCACAAGAAGGTTACATGACATTAAATCTTTAATGGACGGCTATTTTTAAAAACTTACAGAATTTTTTCTTGATTAAGATATTTATAATACTTTTAATTATTATACATTGGACAAAAATTTACGAAATTTGAATAAATATTTGTTTAAATAATACCAATGAGACCATTTGCTTACAAAAAATAAATATTTATTTGATTTAAAAAAGTCATATTTAAATTTAAGTATAATTTTTTCGAATTGAATAAATATTTATTTACCGTAAGTAAATGGTCTCATTACGGTACTATCTAAACAAATATTTAATCAAATATTTAATCAAATTTCGTGAATTTCTTTTCAATGTAATACTTTATTTCATTATAATTCTTAAATTCTGAAAATACTTATAACATTGTTTCGTTATAGTGGCTTTCTTTGTTTGTGAAGATTGAAAAAGAAACAATTTACATTACAATAATATAGAAAATTAATTCTTATATTTTTGCTAAATATTCGTTCATTAACATTATTGCGCCGTAGATATAACTTTTATAATAACATTATAAAATAATTACATACTGCCTAATTTACCTGATAATTTTCTTTTAAATAATGTCATATCTAAAATACGTGAAAATTAAATTAAATAAAATTAAAGTTTAAATTTAAACTTCTTTAAACGTCTTTATCAGCAAATTTTAAGAGTTTAAACGTTATTTCTAAGAAATAATATAATTAATTATTTTTAAAAAAAATTAAAATATATAATTAAACAGCAATGTAATTAATTATAAAAAATATATAATAAAATGTAATTAATGTTAAAGGAAAAGATTTTTTGGTCTATTTATAAAATTTCAGACATTTAAAATAAATTACATCTTACGTAAATTGCTCGTTGAATACTAATTAAAATTGCATACACGTATACGTATCTTATGGACGTTGCAATTACCCATTGTAATTTAAGAAAAGGCGCAAACAAGTTTCCATCCTTTTACAGCCCCTCGCGTAATTTATATTGTCATTAGAACTACCAAGGACAGTCGAGGAGAGACAAGACAATGCATAGCACTTTCATAGTCATTTGTTTTTTAAATGTGAGTAACTGCAATAGCTTGCAGTACAACCGTTGTTGCAACCGTTTATAGAGTAATCTAGTCTTTTCTTTTTATAAGCTTCTTTGAACTCATAATTTTTAATTTATGTATGATTCATTTAAATTTAAATTAATATGATGATTAAATTTTTATATATGATACCAAATGTTTTTCCACTAGTTTTTCTTTTTTATTGTACATTTATTATAAGTCTCTATAAAAAAAAAGACCATATAAATATTTTTATCATTATTATTATTATAAAATTATTTTATATTAGTACTTTTTATTTTAGTACTTGTAAATTGTTATAAGGATAATTGTTATTAAAATAAATTTTTTTGTAGCTTGAATTTAAAAAAAAAATATTTGCATTTTGATCATATTATTATTTTCTTTAAAACGCAGTTCTATATGAAAGCTGAAACAGTAATATTATAAAATTAAATCGATACATAATTTGATAATGTTCATAAATATCTTAAAATACTGCAAAGAATATTGTAATAAATTTTTTGCAGTGTTTTAAACTTATTATTATTAAATTGCATATCAATTTAGTTTGTAATATTATTATGTCAGTTTCCATTTAGGATTACATTTCAAAATATACAGTAATCAGTACTCAGGTTGTAGAAGAGAAATATATTAAAAATTTCCACAGAAATATAAAATTTATTTTTGAGGAATGAAATTGATATTTTAAAACTAATTTATAATGTGCATTTTTGCAGATTTATAAAGTCAGACTACGAGATGTCGTACATTGTGGAGTGGTATAGAGATGTGATCGACAACAAATATGGTGATTTTATAACAAAATTACATCTGTGAAAAATAATATTACATGTTAACGTTATACTGAATTACATTACATTATGTTACATAGTTACATTATATGTTAAAACGCTTATAGATCCAAGAACACAAGAATGGTTTCTGGTACCTAGTCCTGGTCCAGTTTTAACGATCATAGCGACATATATATATTTTTGCGTTTCCGCCGGACCGAGATATATGAAGGATAAGAAGCCATACGATTTGAAAAATACACTGATAATTTATAATTTTATCCAAGTTCTTGTAAGCCTTTATCTTGTTTACGAAGGCTTGATGGCTGGTTGGTTGTACGAATATAATTTTATTTGTCAACCTGTCGATTATTCATATAAACCGAGTTCAATGAGGGTGAGTTTGAAACACGTTATTAATATAATAACTCTATAATAATAATACTTTATAGAGCACGGAAATAATAATAATAGTAATTTATATACAGTATGAAATAGTTTAGAGATATTGCAGTAATATTGCAATTTTACAAATTATAGTACAAAAAACATCTCCCTTTCCTCTCACATCTGTATATTAAAATTATTTGTAGACACCTAATATGTGATATTGCTGCATGTATGTCATAACGTTGCATTAATACACTATGATATGTTACATTGGAAGTTTTCTCAAAACGGATGTTTTTATTGCTGTTCCAATCATCATGATAATGTTACAACATAAAGATCTAATGCTACGCAATACATATATTTGCTACTTGGCGATGTTCTATGTTGTATAGGAAAATTGTGATAATAAGACTTTTGGAGACATTCGTATTTTTGTAACGCGACGGGTTCCTACCATTCCCGTTATTGCGACAACTGTGAACTGGTGCTCAAATTCAGTATAGATTTCAAGTCCGCTTTAAGTGAAAGAACATTCCGTTCTGCCAGAAGAAAATGTTACTTGACTTGATAATTACAATGTATCATTAGTTCATATTATTAATAATATCCGTTTGATTTTTATTTAATTATGCTTTTGTAGATGGCCAATTGTGTTTATCTGTACTTTATGTGCAAATTGATCGAGCTACTGGACACAGTATTCTTTGTTCTGCGCAAAAAAGATCGACAGATCACGTTCCTGCATCTTTACCATCATTCAATGATGCCAATCTGTGCCTGGATTGGTGTGAAGTTTTTTGCCGGTGGTTATCCGACTTTTCTTGGTGTCATCAACTGCTTCGTCCACGTCTTTATGTACACCTACTACATGTTGGCCGCCTTTGGACCGTATATGCAGAAATATCTTTGGTGGAAAAAATACCTAACTATCTTGCAGATTGTACAGTTTATCATAATATTTTTCCACAATTTTCAAATGCAATTTACTAGCTGTAATTTCCCCAAGCCACTTTCATTTCTGCTCATGATCAATGCTGGCTTGTTCACTTACATGTTTGGATCATTTTATGTGAATAATTATTTGAACTCAAAAGTGGGACGAGTATCGAAGACTAATGGTGCTATTAATGGCTCTGTTAGTGTTAATGATAACACAATTTCCAACAAGATGAAGCATGATAAATCCAATTAAAAGACTTACGGAATTCTTCTAGCTATAGGACTGTAACTGTGAGAATAGAAGAATGATTTTTCAAAGTTTTCTTCTTTCAAAAATAGTTTATTAGAGAACAGATTAAATTCTTGTGACATAGATGTAGATAATTAAATGTCATGTTCGTTAAATAACGAGACATTCTTCCAACTTTAGCATTATTCTGCCAATATTTCTGCAATGCAATGAAAATAGATTAACGCAAAATAATGATATTTTACAAGTATGAATGAAGATGGATTTGACTTACTTGTATCAAGGACGATCTACGTACAAGTGATTCTTACAAATTACACGTGATTTATTACAGCGAGAATATTCGATTATTACTCTAGTATAAATTTTAAAGACATCTTTCTGAAATGCGTAACGATATTAATATGATGTATAATATGATTTGACATGAAATATTAGACTAAAATAAGTGCCAAATTCTGTTTCAAAGTTTTATCAAGAAATTCATGTTTGCATGATGTAATTAAGATAGGCGTCCTATTGAAATTTATGTTTTAAATTGTATTTCAAAACACAGATTTTGTTTTATTTACAATAAATCTTTATTGTGCAAGAGTTACATTTGCTAATTCATTTTCAAATCTCTTTTTATGTTTTTTTTTGTAAAAAGAAATGAAAGATTTGAGATAAAAGACATATATGATAACATTTATATGTATCTGTATGTATTTGTAGTATATATATTTTTACAGTGCAATGTATTTTTACGGAATAATACAAAAATTTATAAAATGTTTTTAATTAAAAAATGACAAATGAAGAAAAATATGACAGAACATCTTTTAAACTTTATAATACTTATGTATTCGAAAATTTCTCAAAGAATCAACAAATTTATAAATTTAATTATTTTTGCCATACATTGGATCATCTAAAAAATATCCGCGGTTTTTATTCAATTTTTGAATGAAATTTTTCTTTATTGAAAATCAATTTTAATCAAGTATATATTGGCCATTATTATCTACCTTTTGCCATTTTTCGGGTAATTTCATAATTCCATCCGTGTAGAACTTTTGTGGTTTATCGGCGAAAAACTTTTTCAAGTGATTTTCGGCAGCTCTTTTGTCGGCCAATGTTTTTCCATCAAGAGAGTTTTGCAGAGATCGAAACAAATGGTAGTCAAACGGTGCAAGGTCCGGGCTATACGGTGGATGCATCAAAACTTCCCAACCAAGCTCCCTCAATTTTTGGCGCGTCATCAAAGATGTGTGGTCTGGCGTTGTCATGATGGAAGACAACACCTTTTCTGTTAATCAATTCTGGTCGTTTTTCCTTAATCACTTCCTGTAATCTATCCAGTTGTGAACACTAGAGCTCTGAATTAATTAGGTCATGTGGTAACACCTCATGATGGACGACTCCCTTCCAATCCCACCATACACACAGCATCACCTTATTTGCCATCAATCCAGGCTTTGAAGTCGTTTATGGTGGTTCGCCGCGCTTATTCCATGATCTTTTACGAACAATATTCTTGTATTTCACCCATTTTTCATCGCCTGTGATGATTTGCTTCAGAAATGGGTCGATTTCGTTGTTTTAGTAGTGTTTCGCTGATGGAAATTCGATCAATTAAATTTCTTTGCGTTAATTCATATGACACCCAAACATCGAGTTTCTTTGCGTAGCCAGCCTTTTTCAAATGATTCCAAACTGTCATATGGTTGATTCTTAGTGCATTGGCTATCTCCTGACAGCTCACATGGCCTTGCTTGACCAGTTGCAAAATTTCATCGACTTTTTCAGTGACTGGCCAACTAGAGCGAGATCGATTTTTGATATCAAAATTTCCAGAACGAAATCGAACAAATCACTCCTGCGTCCTGCGTTCACTTATAGCATCCGCGCCGTAAACTTCACAAATTTGTCTGCATGTTTGTGCTGTGTTTTTGCCTTTTTTGTAGTAAAAAAGCATCACATAGCGTATTTCTTCGGATATTTCACTTTTTCAAACCAATATAACTTTTGACACGATTGATGAATCATCAAACTTTGTTTACAAAAAATGTAACCTAAAATATCATCTTTCAGATGCGCGTTCGTTTGACACAATCGGATTAGTGTTGCCCGATATATGACCATCAACACCATCTAGTGACAAAAACCGCGGATACTTTTTAGATGACCCAATATAATCTTGATAAAAAATATAAAATATCTTTAATTTAATGCATTTTTTGGGGGAAAAGGCAGTAATAAAATCTAAAGAATTAACAAAAAATATTAAAATTGTTAAAATAAATATTATTTTTTAATAAAACTCTTTTTATTTATTTTAAACATAGAACTTATATTAATTGGGGATGTTTTATGTAGTTATGGCCAAACCTGTACATTATATTCAATTATTAAGATTTCAGAGATCATTGTTTGTATACTTATGTGTTATTGGAGATGTATTAATTTATTTTTATAATCTCACACACACACACACACACAAGAAATAATGTTTCACATAAAGTGCGATATAGTGTACAAAAAATTCTTGTAAAAGATTTTTATCAAACATTGATAGGATAGAAATTTTCAATATCATTATTGATGATAACATGGATAAAATAAATCGATCAAATTTCTTTATAAAATCTAGCATTGATAAAGCCAATCCAATAGAAGTATACTGAAGAAATATACTGAAGAACTTCAGTAGATATCATTTTCGTCACATCTATATAGAAACAAATTACAATAACATACATAAATATAAAAGTTTATATTTGTTCTAAAAAAAAACAAATATAAACTTTTATATTTATATACACATACTGATATGTATCAACCCAGCAAACTACAACATGTAACTTAGATGTAGATGTAGATGTAGATATAATATTACACAAATGTCAGGAATATTATTTGTAATGATAAATATAATATAGATACTAGTAAATATAACATACAACTCTATATCAGCAATTTTGAATATATCATTTCTATATCAGGAATATATCAATATCTAATATATTATTGCAACGTGATAGAATCTTTTTTTTATATATTTCTATATGTATTTACAATATATATACAAATAGATACAATAGTAATAAAAATTGACGCTATATGAGTAAAAAGTGCATGAAAAGAAATAAAATAATATAGCGTCATGTATATATGACATTCAATTTTGAACTTATCGTGAGTAATCTGCAGGGCAGTGTTTGATATTATTGAAGCTATTTGTATCATTCCATTTATATTGTTTATTAGATGTAAAACAAGGATAAAATGACAAAAAAAAACCGTTAAGCATTTTCTCGAAATACTGTAACTTCTCCCTAATGGCTAAATTAAATAAATTCAACATATCTTTAGAATATATCTTATACGTATCAATCGCATGATATTTGTTAAATTGTTGAAAAATCATATAATTGTATTTTAAGACATATATGTTACTTTAAATAATTTTTATTATATAACATAACAAATATATCTTCGTTTTTCTAAAGTATTCTCAAAATTATATGACACATATCGTCTCCATAATTATATCATCAAAATATTAGGTGTTGGAATTAATTCGTAGCGTTTTTTAATGAAAGAATGTTATTTATTTCACATGAGCATTAAAAAATACATTAATGAAAGTATGTGCCATCTCTTGTAAAACGCTACGAATTAATTCCAACACCTAATATATCATTGTTTTTTCTATGTGCTTCCTAAGTTATATTACGTTTTAATTTGCTGGGAATAAACAATACTGATTATTTAAATCCGATATATGGCAGGGCATTATATATACAATTATTTGTTACAAGAGATCGTCAATTATTTAATTCTTTAAAAAAGTCGAATAATTTTCTGTTTTTATTAAAAAATATTGCAAAGTGTACGGGAAGGGGCAATATAATTTATAATTTCATTATAAATATAACTTTTTTTCGTCTTTATCAGTTAAAACTTAATTTTATACTGTCAAAATATTTTTACTGTCACTTCTGCGCGCTGATGTTATTTTTTAATATATTTTGAAGAATTAGTATTTATTAAATATAATAATAGGTAGGTTATAAATAAAAAAAGAACAAAATATTATTTTAGTTTAGATTCTATATTATTAATACCGCATAATTAACGTACGAATAATAGATTTAAGAATTTTACAGAAATTTGTTTTTGCCTTAGATAATTTTCTATTGCAATATTTTTAACAATAAATTAAAATTAACTGTTTCATTTAGCCTATAATTGAAGTTTTTTTATGAAAAATATTATGAGCAATATTATTCGGAGCTTTTTTTCCTATTGCTTATCTTTTTAATCAACTTTCAATTAAAATTCTATTACATTTTATTTAAAAGAAAAATACAACATTATATAATATTAAAAAAAAAATACAGCTAAAACTACAATTTGTTAAATGTTATTAAAAATTTTATTATTGAAAAGCCGAATCTATCATGAAAGGATGTAATTAGAGCTGTGCGCCAATGGATACCTATTATCCATGAGAAAAAATGTGGTACGTAATATTTATATCATCAAACTTTTCTAATTTTCAGTATTAAACACTAACAGATTATACGAATTAAAAGGAATTAAGAATATATATCTAGAATTAACAATATCTGTTTCAAACAAAAAATTATGAAAAATTATAACTCTTCAAATAACGGCTTCTAAACAAGTCAAAATTGTAATCGATAAAAGAACATGAAAACCAACGCAAAGTAATGCAATTATATATTAATTCACTTTACATGTATATCGATAAACGTTTTGACCATGTATTTGGTTATCTTTAGTATCACAATTAAAAACAAATATTAAACGTTACTTATAATATAATATATATTACGTTGTTAACTAGTTAATCGTCTACAATACTATAAATAATTCCGACCTTGTATAATCTAGGTGTCTATACGAATCAATTAACTTTAATCTCAGTATTTTATATGCAAAATTAAATTTGATTCTATCAGATTTATACATAGACGATTTTTCATAAAGATAGATATAATTGTATAACAATCCTTTCAGATGATATCGGCGACCTTTCCCTATATATACACACATATACATATATATCGGCGGCATTCGCTAATCGTTTAGTCACGGCTGCGGCAATGCTGATCGGCGAGTATTATATAAAAGATGTCTCTAAAGTTTGACTGTCCCTGGATCTTAGAAACAGCTCTAGATATAAAAAAAATATTTTAGATAAAAGTTGTAAAACATTAAAAGGAACAGATGATGAAAATATGGACTTGATCTTGAGTGATCTTTTCAAGGCTAGGTCAATGTGATCGATGTTCTTAAATTAAATCTCCCATTTCTTATTGCATATTCTTGTAGCTTACTTCAAAAGCTTTTCGAAATGTTACTGTAAAGTATTTTTTAAATTATTTTTTCATATCTAAAACCGTTTTCAAGATTCAGAAAAAAAATGTTTTCTTTATCCAGTTTAAAAATAGTGATAGTAATAAAAAATGACAACCACTTGAATGTTGTCCTGTTGAGTGTCGACTAATGGTGAGAATTCGGAAAGACACTATATTAACACTACTCTGTCATTCTATCTTCGTTATTTATTAGATGTAAAACAAGGATAAATTGACACAAATAGCGCTAATAGTGTCTCCTCAAACGCATCTAGGATGGCGATATATTACCGAAATATCGATTTTCCTCAGCTATAGCGATATTTTTAATCGATATTCCAGCCTCAAATATATTTTCAAATATCAATATTTCATCGTATTGGTATTCGATATAGGTGAAATTTTGAATTTTTTCAATTGCAAATCCTCGATCTTTCGAAAACGCCGGCTTGCGTCGATTGTGTCGTAACTCAAACGACCAATCAGAGACTCGCATTAGTATTGCGTGATTAGTGCATAAGCACTGACAGTAGGGTACTATTGCGAGTCTCTAATTAGTCGCATGAATTGCGACAATCGCCGCAAGCCGACTTTTTCAAAAGCTCGAGAAATTTATTTAGTAGACGTTGCGAACATCTTCAACTTCTTCAAGTCACCACGTATTTCGTTTCAGCTTACATCATCTCATGTAATATATTTTTCGAAAAGTGTTTCGAAAAGTGCCGACTTTGATTGCGCTTTTAAATCTCATATTAAGATCCTTCTATTTATCTGGGCGTGCGTGCTCTGGGATACTGCTCACTCCAACGAGCGTGTTGAAGTGGTAGGAGCATGTTTGAGCGTGTTGGAGCGCGAGATACGAACCTATAATTTTTTTTGTTAGAAAAGACGATATTCTGTATCAATATTATTTATATCGATATTTCGCCAGCTAATATTTATCGATATACGGGCCGCTGACATTTCAATATTAAATATCGATATTTTCGGAGCGATATCCCATTCTTAATGTCGACTGTCATCTGTTGAATATTGCACACAATTCGTACGTGACAGTCGGCGCGCCGCGGCGTGATTATCCGGCATCGGCTTATTCTAGTTTGATTGATGGCGGCGGCGGCGGTGGCGTAGCGTAGCGGCGCACAGTTCTAGATGTAATACAGTATAATTAGAATACTGTTATTATTATACATACAAGAATAAGATACATATAAGAACAATGGTATAGAACAGTGCTCGGAATTAGTTGTATATTTCGATTTCTAAAGTGCCGCACCGCCTACTTTTCCCCCATTCATTCGGCCGAAGCAAAGCGAGCCGCCGGATCGCACGCGGACATGTTTCTTAGGAGAGTCGCATTATAAAAAATATGTTGCGATCGTACCTTCCAGCAAATTATCATTAAAATATTTTTCTTCCTACATAATTGTTATTTTCTTAATTAAATCAATCTGTTTACTATTAAAATATAAATATATTTTGCAATATAATTGACAATAATTACAATACGATAATTATAATGTGAATAATAACTTTCGATATTATAATATTTTTGAAGTTCTATTATTGATGCGTCTTTTAAATTCTCCAGGTTTATTCCACTAAAAAATAATACAAAAAAATGATCAGATAAGACGTGATAAAGTAAATTTCTATATTATAAGATATTACATATTCTGTGACATAAATGCGTAGTCAGCAGTTTTTTTTAAAGAAACCGAATATATTATAAATACATTGAAGTAAAAGTAATTTAAAAGTACATTACACGTCGAGTAAGGAAACTGTAATGACTGATAATGGTGTTAATTCATTACAAGCAGAATATTGTAGAAGAAAACTAGTTAATATAATTTGGAAGATACGATCGCAGCATATTATATTGCGACGTTTTTGAACTACACATCAAGCGTGTATGAGCGATACTTATTGTTAGTAGGGGAAAAGTAGGTAGCACTTCAGAAATCGACCCGAAATAATGCAATAATTCGGAGCAACTGGTTATAAAAACAAGAATCTCTAATATTTTATATAGAAAAAATCGTAGAAGAGGCGCCACCTAACAATCAAAATAAAGGAAATGTAATGAGATATGAAGTTATATATAAGAAAATCTTACACACGCGCGCATATGCGTTCCATTTTATTTAAAAAACGAAAATAAGATTTTGGAGACCGGATTAGACTATATACACACATAGGCAATGAGTAAAATGCATTCAACATTTGTCTGCCTCGCACATCGAATTCACAGCTCAATTCTATATACTATGTTTCAATAATTACAACTGCCATTGTGGAAAAAAAATTGTTCGAAATATTAAATAAATCGTTTTTTTTTAATTAGAAAATATTTTAGCAACCTGGTTAGTTTTCGAGAGCTTCGCACCAAAAATCATGGGCACTATCGATTTGTGATGTGCGGATATTTAGTACGGGTTGAGCCATGAATCCAATATTCCTTCCTCTCCTTGGCTACCCTAAACTTTTTTCCACGCGTCGTTCTAGTTACCCTGCCACCTTCATTTGCCTCGAGCCCCGTATTTGCAGTCCAGCCTATTTCATACAGTGAAAGAGGCCCACGCTGAGATGCCCCCCCCGAGATTAACTGGTCGCAGCATCACAAGCCTAAACTTTGGCAAGCCCACCACGCATTGTAAGCTGCTGGGATTCCCGCCCGAAGGTATATGCGAGCGACTGGTGAATCGGAACCGGTGCTCACTCAGCACCCCCAATGTACTTCATTTATTTTGCAAGTTTACTCGATATAATACTTAACAGGTTGAGAGAAATGGTAAAAAAAAAAACGTTTTCGGAAGCTGCCTTATACACGTACAATATTTATTTTTGTATTTACATACGTTTTTTTTTGGAGGTACTTTGTTTACATATCTAATTGATCACTGAAACCGCGTTACATACAATTGCATTCCAATTCGTTGTGTCGAGCGCCAACTTGTCGAATAACATACCCTTGAATATATCCGTTCGATGATCTTCGTATTTCTACGTATCTTTAAGTGACCGCGAGGCTGACTTGAGAGAAACTTTTTACGGTAAAGCGACATCTATAAAGTATGTTACAGCCCATTTGCGGCTTATTGCATAATGGAAAATAAGCGTCTATATTGAGCAATTATGCTTTATCAAAGTTAAAACCTGGCTGTATCACTTTTCTCTAAGTTAAATTAGTTCTAATGTCATTTTTCTCAAATCTATCAAAACTACTGTGTATATCTGAAATGAATTCTGTAACGATTCAATCTATGTTGTACAAAAACAAAAATTGTAATAGATACCATGAAACGATAATGCGGATTACTGCGCGCAAGTCATAATTGTAAGACCTCCATTGATTTTGCATAGAACGAAATATTTCTGTGGGAAAAAAGAAAAGATCTTAAATGTTTTGACATCAGTTGTCAGTCAAATTGTATGTAAATTGTATAAGAATAGTACAACCGTCTAAAAAAAGGTAAATTGTAATGCAATATGTAAAGCGCGTGTATATTAAATAGATTAATTTTTTTTTATATGCTAATTGGATGCCGAGGAGCATCATTTTGTAATGCAACAAAATGTTATAAAGAATTATACAAGTCTAAAGGTCAACTGTGTATACATAAATCAGTTCTCTTTGAGACTACTCAGCCTTTATTAAACATCCCCAACTCTCATTGTCAAACTACTTGAATTTCGAAACATTTAAAATATATATCTATATATTTTTCTTAGTTTACCAGTTTAACGATTTTTAATCTTCCAAAGTTTGTCAAGACTATAGTCCCCGAAATATCTGTAATTTAAATCTAACTGTATTACTTTTTTCTTTTTATTTATCGCAAATCAGTTTTTTCGGATCAAATTTTTATTTTATTTTTTAATATAAAATATTCAAATTATGGTATTATACATATGCACATTTATATATATTTCTCTACAAAAAAGATATTTGAATCTACTGTAATTACTAAAGTATAATTACTAAAGAGGAACATTTGCTACTTATATATTTGTCAAATGTTAAATATTGAAAATATTTTATTACAGGATGGACAAATTTAGCCAAATAAGAAAATAAATGTTCTTTGTTGATCGCACATTGCTTCATCATATCAACTCAATTTGTTTATTATCTATCAATTCATATACTGTCCTGTATTAAGGCTACTAAGGCTACAGAAAAAGATTATACTCTATATGCTATAGTATATGTTACGTGTACTGTACATTTTGAGTAACTTCCTGTAAATTTTCCTCGGAGAGGATGTTTTGGAACCTAAGATATTCTCAAATGATATCACTATACAGTTATTTGAAACGCGTAGAAGTACTTATACATTCTTGTCTACGCATAGGCTACAATGCAATAATAATAGAGAAAACGACTTTGATTTTAAATTCGATTTCTTTTACAATATTCGCATATTTATAATCATATAGTTTACGTAAGCAATTGTTACTGATATTTATCTAATAGACTAACTTAGTACGAGCCTAATACCACAGAATAAATTTTCGACTTGAATATCTTTATTCAGACAGATACATTTATACATATATAGATCGTCCTATTTTGGAGAGATATAACATATTTATCCGGAGCCCTTTCTGCCATAATGCTGTTTCGATATTTCACAATTCAAGAATGTGAATCCTATCGATTCTGGTTTGGCATCATCATCGATGCGGCAAGGACGCACGATTTTTTCTCTAAACAACGATCCTGATATATATTTCTATATATACAAAAATATATTATTATGGCGTTTCCAGCTGATAATATATTGGTTTATTTACAATGGTTCAATTTATTTCTATAGTTGAATAACGGTACTACTTCGTTTGCGCGCAACCGATAAGAGGAATGGCGCTTCTTACTAGTCGACATTTCGACATCCGAGTCGAGTCAAAAATGTGTTGTATACAATAACTTCAGACCTTGCATAAGTAGCTGGCGATTTACAGAAAACCTCAAAGAACAATATTATGCTTGCAGAAATGAGTTAGTAGCTTTAGTATAAGAGCAAAGAGTATTCAAAAATTTCATTTCTACGTCTGCTATGAGATTGCCGTTTGTCGTTTCGACATCCGAGCAGAAAGGAAGCTCAAACACATATCGCGTTCCGACCTTGATATATGCATGTGTGTAAATAATTCAGTAAATAAAGTTTAGACATGTGTTATTATATATATGTACACACACACACACACGCGTGTGTATGTATGCTATTATATATGCATATATATATATATATATATATATATATACATATATATACATATACATACATATACATACATGTATATATATATATATATATATATATATATATATGTTATTTTATATATATGCATCAATAATTTACTAAATAAAATGTATGTAAAAGACAGAACAGTGTAATTAAAATAATTCTTATCTTCATTTGTATTCATATGTAAATAATATGGTATGTTTCTTGTTTAGGAAGAAATTATTTCAACAAAATTGAAATAACTAATATCATATTTATTTTATTATTTTTCCTCTCAAAAGAAAAAACTTTGACCAGGGCACGTTTTGATTGATATGGGCCTGAGTAGGTCGATAATTCAGATCATTTCTATGGTTCAGCGACGCACTTTTCATGACAGCACCGCTGTCGGAATATCGCGGAACTAAAATACTGCTCAGTTTCATGGCTACACGTCAATTTCACTCGTAATATACAAACGAAATTTTTGTACACGCCTTTCTCTTATACTAAAACTCCTATCGCGTTTCTAAAAGCATAGGATTGTTCGTTTCGGTTTTCCGCAATTCGCCAGCTACTTTTCATGAACGTGCAAGATCTGAAACTCTTATATGCAATACATATTGTGATGTGTTGACTACAGAAGCCGATAACAAAACTGTAAGTCTTTAATTTTCTTTCGTTTTTCGTATTCAAATGTAGCTGGCGACTTGCGTTGTTGTCGATACTTTAATTGTGGAGAAGGATTTTTCAATCCATAAACTCAGTTACGAGAAAGGCGTTTTTAAAATTTAATGATAAAACAGGACACTCCAGCATCCCCTTAAGTATAAGTACAAATTTCTTTTCTTAAAAAAAAAGAGGTTTATTATGTATAAAATTTTTTAATATTTATTCTTTTTATTATTAATAAATGTAAGTTAGTATATTTCCTTAGCTGTGTTTTATTGAAATCACCTCTCGCATTCACTTCCTTTTAACACTTGAGATCGCCCGAGATCTAGTCCCAGGTCAAAAGGATTAAGTTCTTTGACCCAAAAAGTAGGACCGACATTCACACTGTCCCTCAGAACAACTGTCATAGCGTCCCTTCGGGACGTTGACCCATATTCCGGGACCGAAAAGGTGCGTGCGACTTACAGGTATTCGCCTCTGTGCATATACCTGTGAGATTGAGTCTAACCGTCCTTCCATACCCTCTCCATTCTCCCTCATTGTCTCCTTGACCAAATTTCTAAGGATTATGACGTAACAGACGAGCAAGAAATTAGAGAATTTTTCTACAGCAAATTCAATTTTTCCTTAACAAATTGGTGCCAGACGGAACTCTTAATCTTAAAAACTAGACCCACAGTGATTTTTTGAAAAAAAAATTATTATTTCAGCTCCTAATAATCGGAGGGTAATCTTTTTTTTTTAAATTCGAAGTAAAAAAATGTTAGATTTTGAATGCTTCACACAGTTATTTGATATGATGCATATTAACGAAATTATTTCCATTTTTTTATACGGAAAAAGATATCCACTTTTTAAAGGCGTTTTATAATAGGTTAACTGCAAAAAATTGTTTTGTTATTAAGTGTACGTGATAGTACAATTCTTGAAGAAGAAAAATCACCCCTGTAAATTGCTATGCGACTGCTCAAAGATGAAGAAATTAAGTTTTCCGTAGACAGGTTTTTAGTGAACAAATGACTTTTTGCAAAAACTAATGAACATTTCAGACTTGTTCAGGACTAGATTTATTCGTCATTGCGAGGGCTACATTTTACGAGAATTTCAAAGCTTTGCGTTTAAATCTAAATGAACAGACAGCGAGTGAAAAAAAGAGCTTTTTCATCAAAAGGTGTTTTTTATTTTTTTTCTGCTGAACTAATAAATCGATTTTACGATAACGTCTCACGTCTCATTTTGTATTAGGTGTTGGAATTAATTCGTAGCGTTTTACAAGTGATGGGAAGTACTTTCATTAATGTATTTTTTAATGCTCATGTGAAATAAATAACATTCTTTCATTAAAAAACGCTACGAATTAATTCCAACACCTAATAGTTATTTCGAATACGTACTTTTTTTTTATATCGATTTGTTTTTCATACAATCAATATGTTTTATAAGTAAAAAAACTGCTTGTTGCAACTATTCGATTTTTTTTCGCATATTTTCTTCAAATTTCAAATCTCGAACATACGCATTTCTTTTCTGATGGTCTTCGAGACTACTGTGAAAAGAAATGCTAGTTTATAATTTTTTTCCGTAAAATTCTACTTTTGTTGAACTATTCTTGCTACTCGAGTTTATGAAGGAGAGGTATACTATATAACGCGCATGAAAAATCATAAACAATTAAATATCTCGTAAACTGTTGTATTTTAACATGATTTATACTATTCTGGATTAAGGGGAAGGGTACATTATTACTACATTTATTAAAACTTATACGTTATTTACAATGCCCCTCGCCCCTTATTGATGCCTAAGGCTGCCGAGTGGCCGAAATTGCCGAGAAAGCATTTTCGGTCGCTTGAAACAAACGACTAGTGTGAGAAGGAACTGTCTCGTTCACTCTAGGCGCGCCGCACCCAATCAGAAATGATAATGGAATCGACGAATGATGTCGATTCGACGTCGATTCGATACCGATTCCATTATCATTTCTGACTGAGGCAGGCGAGCACACGGACATAGGCTCGTACTTGTTGTATGTTACAGCGCACGATAAATCGAACTTATAGGCGTGGAAAAGTGATGTTTCGACAACGAAATTTATGTTGCGTACCATTTCGTTATTATTATTAATTATGAAAATATAACTTGTCTCGTACTTATCAAAGTCGTAATTGTCGAAGAAAGCTAAAGTTATCTTGGAATTTTATATGTAAAACCGTATATTTTACTTGTTTCAACAGCTATCGTATCGTGTGTTTCCGTCCGAATATAGGCTCACTTTACTTGCCTTTTACGAATTTGCCATTTACTAACTGTCAAGGGACAAAAGGACAGTTTTCGATTTTTACAAATGTTTTAAAATGATTTCGTCATTTCGTTTCATCTAAATCGTCTTTATTTAAAAATGATGCAACATAAATTAAAGTGCCTCGCTTCTGACGTCACGATTCCAACATGACCGCCGCGACTGATCAAGAGCCTCAAACTCTTTATCGCGACGAATTTGTTACATACAAAAATTGAGACGAACGTACAACTATGTATATCGTTACGATAGATATAGGTTGCGTGAAATATTGGTAGTATATACAATATAAAGACATGTCGATACATTTGAAAAACAGCGACCTCTAGTGACTTCGTCGGAGTTCGAGCTTCGCTTTAGGCAGAATCTTTTCAAAATTGTTACACATGAGATGTGAAAGGTTGAAACTGAAATTTCTGAAAATTTTCCGCAATCGGTGCTATCTGAACATAATATTCTTGTATTGATATTAGTTATATCTGTAAAATATCGGAATAATAAATTAGAAAAACGCTGTTATTTAATAATAATTTATTAACAAAGAATAACATTAATATTCTTGGACATGAAGTAAAAAGAAGGACACTAAACTCAAGCGGCCGGTTGCGAAAAAGTGCGAGAAAGTTTTCTGGCTTCGGAAAATCCGAGCGCGCCTATTGAAAAAAACTATCAACTTAGAGGATATTTGATGATGATGAAATATTTTTCTTCCCATTTTCCTGTAATTTTGTAAATTTATTTTTAATTCGTAGAATATATTTTGAGAAGGAAAGTTGTTCCGTTTTATTTTTTTTAATTTCAAAGTTTTTTTATGTCGGTAAGTTAAAAAATGATAATTTAATGATAACTGATGACTGTGCATACATGTATGTAATACGTATATGTATATTCTTCAATATATAAATATACATTCACACTTTTTGATCAAATAAAAAGAAATTTTATACAAATTGGAATTTCTACATAAAAATAAAACGTGCATACATGTGTATTCCGTACGTTTTATCATGTGATACATTATACATACTTCCAATTTTTCCCTCAATGATACTTACAGATTGCATCGTTCCGAATTTTCCAAAGCCACATATATTTCAAGCTCGAGTTTGGTTTCTTTCTTTTTACTCTATGTTTTTGGAATGTAAATATTACTAATATTGGATAATGGTTTTATCTCTCTCTCTCTCTCTCTCTCTATTTTTATTGTTTTTGACCGTTAGTCGATATTATACCTCTTGATAGACAGTATCATGTTTTAACGAGAGATAACGCCACCATGCAATTTTGAGCCGATACTTTACGCGCGTAAAAATAGTAGAGGTGCGAAATTAGTACTTTTTCGAAATTTTGGAATTAGGATCCTTGCTGCGGTTTCATTGCTCGTCTTATTTTTCTGCATTATATTTTCACATTATAACGTATTGCAACACAGGCTACACGAAATTATGTTGAGAAATTATGGTGAAATCTCTTTGTCGCAAGTGTTCAAAAAATTAAAAATAAAAGATAAAATAAGAATTAAAAATGTGTCAGTTTCCTAGTTTCGTGTACAAGTGTAAATCGTCATGTATTTAAAGTTATTTTTACTTGCGAAGGTCCATTTACAATGTACTTTAAATTTTTTATTCATGTTCGTTTATTTCGAATCTAAATTAAAATATTATAAAAATTTGATTTAAAATATCATAAAAATGGTTGATGTAATTAAAACTTTGAATATATTCAAATTTTTTAATAAAAAATATTTTTTAAATAATGTGAGAAATATTAATTTTCGCAAAGTGAAATAATTAAGTATTATATGTGATTTTCATGTCTTACGGCCGCAATACAGATTTTTGCATAACGCATAGTGCATAACAGAATCAACCAATCAAAATGTTTCTGTTTCGTGAAGTGGGAGAAAAGGAAGGATTCTGATTGGTTGAATTGTTTATGCATTACGCATTTTGCATTATGCAAAGTCTGTTGTGATCTTTAGGCTGCATTTGCTTATGCTGCTTTAAAGTATTTCTCCCGCCACAATCGCGCTAGAAAGTTAATTGCGTACAACCCATGAAAATGCCTCTTCGCGCATGCTCTCTGAAGAAATAAACTTTTGAAGTAAGCGTATATACATACGTATAAATAAATCGTATCTGTATGCATGAACACTAATCCGCACTGAAGACAGTTGAAATGTGGCAACAGCATGTCCTTGTCTCGCCGCTTGGCATGCGAGAAGGAGGATTCCATCAAATTACAAATTCAAACTTTAATTCAGAAACAGCACCGCTAAACCTCTCTATTTTTTTTTATATTCCTATAATATTTCTACGTTACATATTTATTTATTTTTTTAAATCTGTTGATTTTTGCCGCAAAGTATTAAAATGTTATTTTGACAAAACTTGGTATACGAGTTTACGTGTTAATAGCCTGAAAGCGTATTAATCAAAGTTGGATAAGTTAACTTTTTTTTTAAACTAAGTTAAGTTAAAGTTAACAACTTTGAAAATTTAACTTAATTGAAATACAAGTTATATATATATATATATTAGGTGTTGGAATTAATTCGTAGCGTTTTTTAATGAAAGAATGTTATTTATTTCACATGAGCATTAAAAAATACATTAATGAAAGTACTTCCCATCACTTGTAAAACGCTACGAATTAATTCCAACACCTAATATATATATATATAATCCATAATAAGATTAATTGAATTAAAAGTTAAGTTAATAAAAAAAGTAATTGAAAAGTTTTAAAAGTTAAATTTAGTTCGAATGAGCAATCAAAAAAAAAAGTTTGACTATTTTACATAATTTTTTGTATTATATTTTTTCTTTTTCACAGCATACTTATTAAAGAATCTGATTATTTTTATTCATAAGTACGATTATACGATAAAATTACTAAATTATATACTCATTAGCCTCTCGCATTGTATCTAAGAATTGACTTAAAAAAAATCAATTTAAAAGTTAATCTTATGTATCAATAAAATGTAACTAAATTAAGTTAAATGTAACTAAATTAAAATTATATTTAAAGATCTTTGAAATTTTAACCATGTATAGATAAAATTATTTTAAACATAATATCCAAATTGAAAAAAAATTTGTAGAAATTCAAAAAATTGGAGAAATATCTCTTAACTTAAATCACTTTTGCATAAGAATGCTGTTCCATGACAGTAATCGGAATTTCAGGAAACGGAATCTCGGAAAAGTAATAGAGTGAAGATGAACCAATCAGAAAACATAGCAGTGTCTTCGTACTAAGCAGTGCAGTGACATGTTATGGTGCAAAACCGTGTTATCAGAATCATTTAAATTTAAGTTTAACGTTTAAATTTAAGTTTAAGTTGTGTTTGTTATAGTTTGTTACGGCGTTACTTTGTACTAGTTCGCGTAAAGGAGGTACGTCTGTGTCTCGCATCGTGATTGGCGCCGAGACACTACCAGTGTCTCCAGATACGTATACACACAAAAATTCTTTTCGGAAATTTATTTTTTTGTTATGAGTGAAAAGTTATTAGTAAGTTATTTTCATTATTAATAAGACCATCAGAAATTTTTTAAATAAATAATGAATTACAATAATATATATAAAATAAAATAGAAAATTATTTAAATAGTTTCAAGAATCCTTAAAATATCATTATGTTCTTATTACTTAAATTGTAATAGAAAAAAATAAACAGTTTTACTTCTCCCTCTCTCTCTCTCTCTCTCTCTCTCTCTTTCTCTCTCTGTTAAAAATCAATTTTATATATTGAAAATTATTTAAATATTTTATTACCATGATCTCTTTTTACATTCCGATTTTTTGATGGCTCCGTTCTCTCTGGACTTTTCGGAAAATGAACTGTTATTCTAAACTCAAACAGTTTTTTAATTTAAAAGATTCTTTTATTATCTTCCATCATAATAAAAAATGTATCAAAATTTATTTTCTCAAGGATTCTTCTACTATATAGTAATTATCTTTTTTCATTTAAAATATTTAAAATAAATTTTTTGATTTTTTAGAATAATTTTGGAAATATTGATCCATAGGTAGTCACAAAAATTTCGGACGCAATTTTATCCCCAATAATATAAATATATATTATATTTATATGATGAAAAAATACTTATATATTAATGAATATTATGAACAATTATTTATTAATAATGAATTTCTTTTTATCTATAAAAATTCAATTTCGATAATCTTGTATTTAATGTATATGTGCGGATGAATAGTAATGCATCCCAATAATTCTGATTGGTTGATCCTCACTATATTACTTTTCCGAGATTCCGGGTGGAGTTCCAAAAAAGTGATTTTGTTGTTATTTGGTATATTGCTATTTGGTGTGCTAATTATAAATATAATTATAAAAATTATTGACAAGGTCATTTTCTCGAAGTCAAAATATTTAAAAAAACGTTTTTTTTTTGCATTTTTTCACATTTGACCTTGTCACCAATTTTCATAATTATATTTTTTATCAGTACACTAAAATACAATAATATACTAATCGATAGCAAAATCAGATATAGATCTCTTTGTCCTCCAAACCCAAAAATAAAATCATTGTCGCGATAATTACCCTGAGCAAAGCCTGCGAAGATAGATTTTGAGTGAAGCCTACTACCAATTGCAGAAAGGCAACAAATTGTACACAGAGTTCGTACTATCAGGCAATGTCAGCAAACTGTCAAAAATATGACAAAGCCTGCTGACATGCTGTGCCAGCAAATTGATGACAGAAACCGAACAGAGTAACCTGACAGCAGATTGGCAGCAGAAACCAAGATGGACTTGTCACGAGATGGACTTGTTTCTCGTAAGAAGAAAACGTCCAGGAGTCCTATAAGAATTGACGTATGTAAATCGAATAGGCAAATCTCCTAGAAATTCTCAAGCTCTTTCGGAGTATGCTTTCTAAATCTCCGAATACTTTTTTTGATTTTTTTCACAAAAAGGATTACTTCTGATTTTGCTATCGATTGATATATTACTATTGTATATTTTAATGTGCTGATAAAGAATATGATCATCAAAATTGGTGATAAGATTATTTTCAGGTCATATGTGAAAAAATACAAAAAATGTTTTTTTTTTATATTTTGACCTTGAAAATGATCTTGTTGGCATTTTTATAATTATATTTATAATCAGTACACCAAAATACAGCAGTACACCAATCGATAATAAAATTGGGGGTTTTATCTTTTCAGAAGTATACTCATTCTGATTGATTCTTTTATGCTTTATGCATGTATTATGCAAAAGCAAAAGTCTGTGCTCCAACTCTTATATGTGACACTCGAAATATAAATCTTCGATAATTAAAATTTCTTATTGTCAATTCGTATAGTAATTCAGTTCCCGCGTGCATTTCAGGCGTGCATCGAACCTTGAATACGACGAAGCCGATGACATATACATACTCTAATGTGCAATGAACGCAAGTAACGATATAGGTGACGGGAAGATGATAAGGACCGCCGCGTCGCGCCGCACCGTTGTTTAGGTCTGTTAGCGACTGCGTTGCGTTGTCGCCGTCTCCGGACGGTACAGAGATATCGTTTCGTATCAACAGACTGTATTCTATTGTAAGTCGCTTGCATATATGTATATACGTATACGTACGTCTGCATTCTGCAAATGCGTGCATTCGCGCGAGGCGACTTGCATATCGTCGATCGTCGTCGACGTGCGTGTAAATTCAACATGTTAAATCTGAATCTCAATTGCCTGCGGATATCTCCTTGTGTTTCTCAATATTCGCAAATTATTACTTCTTCTGAGATCGTGTAAATTTCTATAATCAATTAGTGTTTGAAGCCTCTTGAGCGACAACTGCACTTTTATAGAGAATAATTATATGCGTCATGAAAATGTTATCTGGATGCTGATTATTATATTGAGATAAAAATTATTTTTTTTAATTTTTCAACTTTCTATTGAAAGTTCAAAAATTTTTTATGTACAATATACATTTCGAGTACCGTTCTTCTATTATGTAAAAAATGATATTATATTAATCTGTTTTTAGTTTCTTTTGTTATTAGTATGTTATAATATATACATATACGTTGTATTTTTAAAACTGAACACAATTGTTTTAATTTGTAAATGGCAGAATGAAACAACTTAAAAAAAAAACACAGCGGAATTTAAACGACATGAGATTCCTTGAATTTCTCGCGAAACGTAAATGTGGTCGATTTGCATTAGTGTGTCCGGTGAATACACCTAATATTCGAATAAATGAATAAAAAATGAATGAAAATACTCATTCGAATATACTTATTTTTTATTCGTCAAGAAACGAATAAATACTTTTTCATTCCATTTGAAAAAATATTTTTTGAGTACGATTACCAATATTTTTGTTTCGTATTCACTTTTACTCTGTATTATCTGCACATTATAACTTGCAAGTCTGCAAGAGAAAACCAAATCTATACAAACAATGGCTACGATTACACCGCGCGCTTAATATAGTGGCTTTCGCCACCTATACAATGGGCGTCCTTGTTTAACCTATGGGTTAAACAAAGATATTTTTATTGGAAATAAATAATATATCTCGGAATTTAATGTCCACAAACGAAATTCTAAATATCCAGCTATAATGAACGATGCGTCCAATATTTTATAACATGTTTATGACATTACTGTGACGTAACTGTCACAGTAATTATATCGGAATATGGCATTATAAATGTATGGCGTTTTATCAAATAGATATTTATAAGTTAAAAATGTATTATTTTCCAAAATATTTTTCAAAATTTTTAAGTTTCCTTCGTAAAATTTGAATATTACAATGACATACACAAAAATAAATAAAATATATTTTTTTTTACTTAAAGTCATCAAAGTGCCGTTATAGTTAAGAGTAATAATTGTTTATTGGAGCTTTTTTCAGTTTATACTTTGTTGAATGAATATGAATACGTTAAATATTTATAGTTTTTTGTAAATAAATATTTTTTGAAAACCCAAAATTTTGAATGATTATACTTTTTGTTATGTGAAAATTTTGAATAAATACAATTTGGAGCTCAATTACAATTTTTTGTATTCATTAGGCACATTAATCTACATCTCGACGTTGAAATGAGATGCTAAATAACTGTAGCAAATTATTGTAACATAATTCTTAGAATTTTTAGGAAAGATAAGTCGCCTATTACGGATACATTACTGCGTGTGTCGTCAATTGTGTGATTAATTATTGAAGATGATTAATTATAAATAATCAAAACAAGAATACGAGGGTCGCGCGACCTAGTTTATTACAGATGGTAATGTTTTAAATGCAATGTTATTCATTTCGAAGGATTAAACAGTCTGCACTCCGCAATGGCAGGCAGTCTTTGGAAACATATAACACAGTCCCCTCAATAACTCGGCGCGCGTGTATATAACGTCACTGTGATATTTTGCCACGAACGAGCTCCGCTTAAACATGTATCGGATAATGTAACAATATCATTTGTACCATTAATACCGTTTGCCCCGGTTTGTGCAAATTTCATTATACTTGCATTCGCATTGTCGACCGCAATTATCTTTATAGGGACATAATACGCGATATTATACGTCGTTAATTTATCGGTTGCCCTTATGGACTAGCTTTCGATAATACGAGAAATTCTAAATATCCAGCAAATGAGAAAAGCAGCACGTTAGCATAATGTTGTGTAGATTACGTGATTTTTATGGAATCGATTCATTCGGCTGTGCCAATGGATTTTTTATTTAATAAACAGCAGGCATCTCTACATCTTCATTTCATTAATTCGTTTCAATTTTTTTCACAAAAAGATATTAAAAATAACTTAAAGGTGGAGTCCCACGGCCTGTGGTTCGGCATAGCTCGACGAAGCTCTACGCGTCGTGAGACCGGACGGCTTGCTATTGCTCATGATTCGTGGCTCGTAATTTTTCGTTGTTTTTGGTAATTAGCGGTAAGTTTTACGAGCTGAAGAAACCTTGGGAGTAGACAAGCCGACAAGGTGTACCTTGCATTCAGCAGAATGCTTAGTTTACAAATGTTGAAAGTTTTCTTTGCTGACGCAGGACTGTAGAAGACTTAAAAAGTATAGGGTAAAATCAAATCTAATTGTACCATTCTTTAAAAAAAATTCATATTTTTATCCAAAACAATATCAAACATTAATAAAATATTTAATAGTTATGATTGATCATAAAGATTACATTATAAATTATTTTATTTCATTTCATTGCCGTTTTATATGTTTTAATTTGAATTAAATAAAATAATGACAATTATCCACAGATTCCATCTACTAATTGCGGATCAATTCATCAAATGCTTTATCTTTTTTGGCGTTACTACATTCCATAAGAATAATAAAAAATGATTTGCGCATGCATATCTTTATATATATATTAGGTGTTGGAATTAATTCGTAGCGTTTTTTAATGAAAGAATGTTATTTATTTCACATGAGCATTAAAAAATACATTAATGAAAGTACTTCCCATCACTTGTAAAACGCTACGAATTAATTCCAACACCTAATATATATATATATATTAATATATACATACAATATATATTGTATAATATATAACGAAATTATAATTGATGATTCACATCTAATTCTAAGGTCTAATTCTGTGGATCATGCAATTTTAATATACTCAAATTTATTTAAAATTAGTTACAATTAAAAATCAATAATAATTAAAATTACCATAAAAATTAATAAAAATTAAATGTTTAGCAAAAAAAACAGTTAAATTATAAATGTATTTTTTGCATAGAAATATATAGTATTTTATATTCTATTTTGATACTTAAAACAAATAAATCTTTTCGGAATGGCATCATTTATAAGAGACATTTAACAAATTTTTAAACATTTTTATAATAAATTTACGCAATAAAAGTATCGTTATAACATAATAATTAAATTAACACTTGCGGATACATTTAATCACAACTGAGGCTAACATAACGTTAATTTTTTTCTATGAAATCTAATGCTATTTACTGTTTACTGTAAAAGCCATAGGTAATTCTTATGATATTACACTTTAAATGAATTTTTAAAGACATATACATTAATTAACTTAGCACATTTAATTAGTTAACGACATCAATAAATTGTATAGCACTATTCCTAATAAGTTAAATTCAATTAATATTTGAAAGAGATAAAACAAATGCTAAAGAATATTGTGTTATGTTTAAAATACTATAATTATTTAAATATAAAAAATAATCCGCAACTAGTGCCTGATCTACATCTAATGCTTTTACCCTAATTCAATCAGCATGAAAGAAACTTCCAACAGTAGGAAAACAAATATTCCGTTGAACGTGGATAATATTTGCAAAAAATTATTTCATATAAATTTTTCATGTAATTATAAAAACTCGATAATTTTTTCATCATTCTACTCCATATTGTGATTGGAATGATCAAAGTCACTTAAGTGTTCCAAATAGCAATAATAAACAGGCTCGTCATATGGCGAATCTGGCTATGTCGTGGGACCGCAAATTTAGCTTTTTTTATATCAATTTTGATTCTGTGACGCGCCTAGGTAAGCTAAGACGTATCACAAGTCATGCCGAGCCACAGACCATGGGACTCTACCTTAATAAGTAAAATAATATTTTAAATATTGATTGAAATATAAATATTTCTTTTATTATAATCATCGATAATAAATTTGATTGTTGATTTGAAAAGAGGATATTCATTTTTAGATTTCAAGTTTTTCAGCACCAAAATATGTAAAATAGATAAAAAAAGAAATATAAAAAATGAAGTATAAAAAAATAATTTCATGAAATCATTTAGATATTGTGTGAAAATTAATTAGAGGATTATTTAAAAAAGAAAACTCACGTAAAGCATGATTTTTAATATAAATAAAAATTGAAGAACTTTTGGATCATATGTATTTTGGAGCAAAAACCTATTGTATATATTTTAAGATCTTTTCATACGTTAAAAAAGTTTAATGATTAATTCAACAAATTTTATAGTGGGCACTTATATATATATATTTTTTTTTTTTTCTTGATGCAGCATGTGCGCCAATCTGAGTCGAGAGAGGAAACTACCGGAGAAGAAATAGAGAAAATGCGGATGGCACACGAAGGAAAAAGTGACGCAGGGGAAGCTTGGCAAACGGGTGCGAAGCTGAAAAGAGACAATAAAAGGTGAGTAAGAAAGAGATGATGAACGTTATTAACACTATGCATCATATACCGGCTATGCAGTCCGGGTAGCGAAGCTTTTTATTGCTCAAGAGATAGGTAAATCATAACGAAATACCGGAAGTTGACGACTTTTTGCCGCACACTTTACTCTGATTAAACTCCACTATATTCGTGCGCGAACTGAGACATTTAACTATAAGATTGTCCCGAGAGTTTCCACTTTTGTCTATGTTGCACGCTCCTGGTATAGCATCTGTAACCTCACGACAAGAGAGAGAAAGAGGAGGAAAACTTTTGCTCATTCTCTTTACAAAATTCATAAAGTAGACGTTTAAGGTAATACAGAAGTCATTAAAAATATCTTTTTAAAGAGAGAGCTTGGTAAGCTTATTGTTAGTATAACACGCCATAAAAATAATGGGAAATAATTATTTTTTAAAGGATTATAATATATTTACGTATAATATATTTGCTATTATAATATATTTACGTAATGTCTAAATAAGATATTTTTTCTGTAATTGTTCTGACAATGAGTTCTATTGCCGCTTACGCTATTTATAATATTACTAAAATTATCCTTTATCTGACATTTATATGATAATGATGACAATGAGATGAGATATATTCTTTTTTGCCAACGTGGCAAAAAAGTTTACAGTTATATATACCGAAAGTGGATCTGTAAACATAAATCGGTATTCGCAAAATCGATGGCGCACACGGTACATTTCTCGCGCTTTACTACCGTAACGTGTTGCAACCCTGTGCTCGCCCTCATTCGTACGTCTACGAAATTTCATTTCCAATTCCAATGGACACCAATCTCCAAATTGAGCGCCGTTGCGCACGCGGTTCACGAGCAATCGTTTGCTCGACAGTTACAGACGGTCGTCTCTTACGAACTTTATGATTTGAATTTAGAGCATAGTTGGTATCGGTGCCGTTGGTAAAAGAAACATTGCTTTGCTTCAAGTTGATTGCATCTCTGTGAATAAGGATCATTTACATGCGATGAAATTGATCATATTTCATAGATTGAAAGTAATGTATCTTGATAAGGCTGTATTGACAAAAAAGTTGATGAAATAAAATTACTCAAATAGATATTACAAGTTGAATGAACTACATTTATGTAATTATTTTTAGTAAATTTGTTATTAAGTGCATCGATAAAATTTACCATTTTATTAACATGTAATTTATTTAATGAACTTTATTTTTTAAAAAGAGCAAAATCAGTAAATTAATTTATACGAGCAGCTTTTTTCTTTCTTAAAATAGAGATATATATGAAAATATTCCATCAATACGTATAATCAAATTAATTTTATAAATGTTTTTAATTATGGCTACGAGAGATGAGATATATAAAAAAGAAAACCTAGTGAAAGCTAATAATAGAGTTAGAGTCTTTAGACGAAAAGATATCAAATATAAAAAATACACACACACACACACACACACACACACACACATACACACACACACAAATATTAATTTGGAATCGTAAAACTTAAAAAATATTTTTCCGAAAAAGAGACAAGTGCAAAGTGCGACGAGCAAAACAGATGCTATTTAGAATATTGACTTCTATTTGTTGACATTTAGCTGAGGAGCTAAATATTTAGTTTAGATAAGGACATGATAATGGTACTTTAGATAAGGACATGATACTTTTGGTATTGTTAACATGAATGGAAATTTGGATAAATGACTTTAAGAGTTGGATTGATGACTCGAGTTCGAGGAACATACATATAAAATACAAAATTTAACTCTACGTTAATGACAACCTTAAACAAAATAAATTAAATCGTCTCATATTCGACTCTGTCCTACATATATATATATATATATATATATATATATATATATATACAATATCATGTTTTCAATCGTTTCGTCCAATTTAATTATAATAATTTTGTTTTTTAAACCCATTTATTGGCATATATTTATTGTCAGATATTCGTGCAACATCCGTATATTGTTTTTCTTTTTACAGCATGATACAATTTAAATTTAAAAATTATCGCATAATGTTGTTTCATTGAGATTCTGTGATCGGACAATACAATTGAAAATGTAACATTTTATCTAATATTTCGCGCTTGGCTTGACAATTTCGAATATATTCTGTAATAAGAAAACGTCTCTTTTCGCTGAATAATACGGAAGCACTTCCAACTCCGGGTACTCGTACATGTAAGATTCATCGCGCACACAATGTGCATAATTTATGATAACAACCAAATTTTTTACGTGGATTATAATTCCGTGAAACAAGTATAAAAATATCAAGTTAAAAATGCTTAGTTGAACATTTATATTTATTATTATTTATTTCTTAAATTGCGTAAAATATCTCTCTTAATTGCAAGCACATTTTTGAATATTTTATATATACTTTTATTGTGCTTGGAATACATCAGCGAACAATTTACGTCGAGATAACGATGTTACATTGATAGTATCTTGAGATCATTTTTTTCAGTATAATAGAACGTTGTTTATAAATCTCGAAAAATGATAAACAAAAATTATTTTTCACTAATAATATCTTATTTTATCATACGTTAATGAAATATGGGTTCGCTAGCATACAAAGCAAAACAATTGTATCGCTGTGTGACATTAGACGGCTATTGTAATATAATATTCAAGATCTCGCTGTAAAGAAAAAGAATCATTGCATCAAGCCGCAGTCATTTCGTATTATGGCATTTCTCTGCAATGAAAACTTCTCACAACGTCGGCGCGTTGGCGTTATGTAAAAAAATCTGATTTTACTTTATGCGTTCTCTGCGCATCATAATTTCACGTTTATCGCATTGCGTCGCAATCGCACGATTCGTCGATGAATTTTCATGCACTTAGCGTGTATCTCGCGCAGCTATGTATGCCATTGCAGCTATTATTTCGGACAGCGAAACGGCTAAGTCCTTGGAACACCCGGCTCAACTTCGGATGCGCTCCGTTCCCGTTCCAACTTCGCTAATTGTGCTTTAGACGATGTTCCGGCATTTATATCTTTGCTCGCGCAGTTCAAGTTATTTCGTGGCCCTAAACAGTACGAGCATGCTTATCGTGCTTTAAGGACATTAGATTGGCACGGCAAATGCGTTCCAGGGAGAAGGATAGTACCTATCATCCCGTTAGCTTAACATCATATCGTTATTATGATTATGACTGTCATGTTAAATTAACATTAATATTAACATTTTTTTTTATTTTGTACACATTTTGATTTACATCCTAATTTAGTTTTACCAAGGTTTATGCTTTGTTAATGTAGAGCAACATGTCTATTGAAGTAAGATCGATGATATAGTCGAGTCATTAATACATTTTGGTTTTTTCCCTAAAGTTTTGACCTAACAAAATCTCTTTTTGTAAAAAGTTGTAGCACAAATGAAAACCAGTAGAGATATTAGAACTCTCGCTGGACGTTGGTATGTTTCGCGAAATGTAGGAGAATTCGCTGACGCATGAAAGCCGCATTTCGTGAAAAATGCGCTGGGTTTTCAGCAAATAGGAAACGACTTGCATGACGTAAGAAGCGTCTAAATTTGTTAGCCATTACGTAACGTATATATATTTACGAGTATAAATTTTAAATTCATTGGTGTTAAAAATTTCCATTATCAGAAGATTTTGAATTTCATTAATGATAATGCTAAGTACGAGTGATTTCTATAGTCCATTGATTATTGTTACAACAAATTGTTCTCTTTTAGAGACAAAGACGTCTAGCTAAACACAATCTTATTTTTTCTTTGTTCATTTGTTCGTATGACACAATAAAGATTATTTCGATTTATTTTTAAATGAAACAATACGTCTATTTTCAATGATCATGTAGAATAAAAATATGTAATTTTACTTGCGCGATGAGAAGGCTGCAATATTTATGTCATGGAGCAAACTCGCTTGGCCAGATGATGCCAAATCCTAAGATGTACATATGCATGTACGTATGTATCTTGGCAAGATTCCTCTCAGACGACCGTCTAGGGAAACATGTTGTCAAATATTCCGGAGCACCCCTCGAGGCTCGTTCCTCTTCAAGAGCGACTTTAGATTCGTCTCTCGACCGCTCGTTTCCTTCCGTCCCTGAACAACTTTTGCGATGGCTACTGCGCTGATGGCAACTTATATGATGACAACGACGATGACGACAGGTTTCTTGACCTATGCGGGAAAACAAACGGTCTGACTGCTCGTTTATTATTCTACTCGAAATTCTTAGCCGCGTACGTTTCGATTAGTTGTATTTTCACAATCAGTTAAAACGAAAACCTTTTCTCTTCAAAAAAAAAAGTAAAAATTAATAATATCAATTGGACATATTATCAAATTCATGTAATCATCAAATGTTTCTGTCATCGACA